>NW_005842163.1:1045416-1064108 GCF_000455745.1 Alligator sinensis | reverse complement strand
CTTTGTGGCAGCCCCCCCCCCCCCCCCAGCCCCCCCCCTCCCCCCAGGGAGATATGCTAGCACTTGCCAGGTGTTTGGCTGCTCAAGGCGGTCACAGATCTAAGCCAGCACAGACATAGGCAGGTGGCTAGGGGGCAGGGAAGGGAGCCTTTCATCAGGTGGTGTAGACAAGGTTGCTTCATAGAAGGATTGGGCCCCTCGGACCTCGGCACCAGCAGCAACGAGCAGGATGGGCCCGGCATCTCAGTAGGCTTGTGCCGGGCAGTGCAGACAGGGGTGCTCTGTAGAAGGAAGGATCAGGCCCCTCCGCTGCCACTGGCGCTGAGCTCTGAGGGGTCCAGTCCTTCCTTCTAGTGAGTGCCCCCATCCATGCTGCACGACACAAGCCTCACGGGCTGCTGGGTGCGTTTTGTCAGCTGCTGCTGGTGCCAAGCTCCAGCAAGATGTGCCCAGCAGCCTGAGAGGCTTGTGCTGGGCAGTGGGGACAGGACACTCTGTAAAAGGAAGGATCAGGTCCTTCAGAGATCGGCACCAGCGGCAGCCAAGGAGCACAATCCTTCGTTCTGTGGAGTGCCTGGGCCACCACTGATTGGCTGCCAGGCACACCCCCACCCCCCAACACCCTGCTGTCACTGGACCCCCCTCTAGCCATAGGCTTCCAGGAGAGCCCTGGAGCATGTCACGATGACACACCCGGCTGGAAGCTGGGACACACGGAGTGTACCATGGTGACTCACCCATGGCTCTCCTGGAAGTCTAGGGTTGGACATGGGGGAGTGTCTGCAGTGACAGCAGGGGGGTGAGAACATGTGATTAACAACCAATCAGGGGTGGCTCCCACTCAGCTGCACTTAGCAGTCTCAGCATGCTGGGAGGCATGCAGGAGTGCCCCAAACCTGGTCAGTGTGGGCATGCCCGCCCCCCACCTTGCACCCCACCAAAGGGGAACATGTGTTCTGTTTACTCCCAATCCAACCTATGCAGCTTGGAGAAACCCACATAGATTCCACCTCAAGCTGTTTGAATGTCTCTACCTCAAGTAAGAGAACGCAAACCTCTCGGTACCCAATCCTGTGCCATGTGTCCAGTAAGCACGTCACCTTCTCTGACACTGCGGGCATTTGGACACATACTTTTTTGTCCTGCAACACACTGTAGATCCACTACTCTACAGCTCCACAGACAACCTGATGCACACTGTGCTGCACCATGTGCAGTTGTACAAGCGGCGAAATGCGCGTCAGTGCACAGAAAATAGCAGCAGTGTGTTTTTCAACTAAAGCACCTTCTATGTGTTTTAGTTCAAAAGCGCACTACCTCCATTTTCTCAGCGCTGACATGCATTTCACTGCTTATACAACTGAAAGCATCGCAGCACCAGGTGCTTCTCAAAGTGTCTGGCGATGTGACACTTGCATGCATAAAAACGCCCTGTGAGACCAAAATTGGTTTAGGAACGTAGAGCGTTATGATCCGTTGTCCCGTACTCTCCCCGTTCCTTCGCTGTTCCCCGATAAATCCCCTGTGAAATATACCTTTCATGACTGCCAGCTTCCTCCTTTTCAAGTCCCACCAACCATCTTGCTCTTCTTCCCCGACATTCTTTCCTAGACAAAACTTCACGCCATGCATCCGTTTAAAGTGGACATCGAGCAAAACAAACAAATCAGGCTTTCCCCAAATGATTTAAGTGGCATGCACTGCACGTAGAAATTGTATTTCAGCAATTGAAATTAACCATTCCAGGAGTAGGGGCTGTTTAATGAGCTCTTTTTTGTCATAATTTTCCATAGTCTCCCTATTATACATACACATCAGGTTCTACCTGTCATGGTGTTTTTAGCAACAAGAGTCGAACTGTAAATACCCTTCACTAAGATTGTCAGTCAAGTCACAATAAACCCTACTCTTCTCATCAAGATGTCTAAACTATCTGCTTACAATTTTATGAAGGCTTTCAAACAACTCATCTTAGTGCTATATTAAGATTCAAAGCCCGATTCCTGGTGCCTCACACTGTGAGCGTTCATTTGCCTCGTGGCAGGTAGTTGGAAAATGTGACCAAATCAAAATGGAAAGGGCAGGTCTTCAACCGGCGTAGGGAACAGAGTTCCACCGCATCCATTTAGACTAGCTGAAGATTGATTTCTGTGCTTTTACCCTTGCTTTGCATAGGAATCGGTGGCAATCTGAGGTAAAAGGCAGCGGAAAAATCTCAAGCACTTTCATTCTGCTTTGCAGTGCAGTATCTTTTCCGGGATTAAGTCAGCACAGGGACCCCTGTAGCGACAGTCTTCCTAGAGCCATTTGTAGTAGTGCAAACACAGATAATCCCTTTGGTGACAGGGGACATGCAGCTGGGGAAGATAACCCAGAAGTAGGAAATGCTGCCTGGAGAAGAGGCATGCTTATAGTGGCTGGCAATAAATTTGTCCAGCTTTGGAGAGAATTCATATTCGGACACAGGCCTGAGGAAGTCATTTACACTTACCTGTAGCAACCAGAGTGTATTGGGAGTGGGTATGTAGAAATAACTAGTAGGCTAATGACAACCAATTTTAACTTTGAAGGGTTTAGTTGTATTTACTAACATTACACACCAGGGGTGCTTGTCCACGTAATCAGCATTTACCCGGTGATCATATGGGAGGTTTCACAAGTTGCATGTTAGCCTTTTGTGTTTGCAGAGCACTGCATTTTTATCTGCATTTACAGATAACTGCTTCCATGGTCATGTGCCTGACTCAGTATGTAGATGGGGGCGGGACCTTGTTTATGTAGTACATAAAAATGTACTTTATAGGTGTCATTAGTTTTAGCTATATTTGGATAAGGGATAGTTTGTCTTTCAGGTGTTCCTTTTTTTTGTGGTGGAAGTTTCAGTAATGTTTTGGTTGAAACTAATTTTGTAAAAAAAGAAGAAAAAAGAAATGAGCCCATACTATAATTTCTAATGCTTCTGTGGGTTAGAAGTGTTGCTAATGTTAACTCTATCAGGATTGGTGTTCTTCGGTGCGGTGTGGACACGCATGCTGACTACTCACCCCTGTTGTGAATGGGCCATTGTTAGGTCTAATAGAAACGGTGGTTCATAATAGATATATTTAACAGTGTTTCAAAGGTAAAGTCTCAGCACTGAAGGCGAAATGTAGTTGTCATATGTCTTTAGTCGTAAGACTTGCAGTGTAACAAGAGGCCATTTTATAACAGTCTCTCCACACTAGAGTGATTTGTTTCTAGTCCGTGTATGAGTACCATCTCCTTTGTGACCTGTATCATCAGCCTTGTGTCATAGTATTCATGTTTTCATGCAGTGTTGCTAAGTGACCTCTTTTAATGCATATCTTACTATACACTACTTGTATTTGATGGCTTACACTGCACTGTCATGTCTTATTCTATTTAAATGTGTTTTTCCCATATTTTGGATTCAAAAGTAGACAGATGACATTCCAGAAAGTATCTGCATTCAATCTAGTGTCACACTCTGCAGCTGATTGCAATGATGGGGGGAAAAATGTCCTTGCGTGGAAGGTTATTTTGTCATGCCAGCAGCGATCACATTTATTTTGTTCAACTTTTGTGTTCCATGTGCCAAATGACTATTGCAAATCAGTTCATGCTGAACATTATCCAAGATTTAAATTCTTCCACATTGTGGGAATTTCACAAAAGACTCATCAAGATTTAAAAAGTGTTTTCCCATCCCTCTAATTGAGGCTCAGGGGCTTTTATTCCCCACTGTCATGCTCTTTGCATGGTCATTTGCATACCTGTGCAAAATGAGGTGGTCATGCCTTTAAAATCACTTTGCCATGGCATAAATGACTCTAGAATGTGCAGAGCAATAGAAACCTAGGGTTGGCCAACACACAAAAGGATTTAAGAGCCTAAGTTTTACCTGGTAAAGCTCCCCAGGCAACTAGGGCAGCAGCCCCAGGCCCTGCCTTTGCTGGGTGGCAGGGCAGGGCACAAAATCAACCATTGCCACAGTGGTAGCTGATGGTGCTGCTGCAGTTGGCATGCCATGAGCTGGCACTGCCCTGGGCACATGGAGCTTTCCTGCCACGCCTGTGCTTAGACACCTAGCTCCAAGAGAGGTATTGGCCTGTGAATACTAACCCTGAGGCAGGTACCTTGAGCCAGATGCCTATGCACCATGTAGAGGCAGGGCTGAAGATAACATCCCTGTTCAGAAAAGTCTTTTCTACTGCCTTATTGTGCGGCTTGTTGGGGATCACAGTCTGAGATGCCTGACTGTCTAGGGAGTGTAGGCTCATAACCAAGGGCTATGGATTACATTCCAGGGGGCCAGGCACCTACAACTTTGGTATTTAGTGCTTAGAATCACATCTCACAAGTCCCTTTAATATCTACTGTGTTTTGGCATATTTCCTATTGATACAAATTAGAATGCGATTGTACAGAGACACAGGATTAAAATTGCTCTTATTAACTATGCAGACCCTATAGGAAAATCCTAAACAGTTTAATAAGGAAGAAGCCAATCAGGTTCAGAAGAATTACTCTAGGAGTCTGTTGACTATCATGACAAAAGAATATGGCACCATTTTCTATTGCATTTTGAACCATTGCTTGGCATTATGTAGCAAAGTCATAATTCTGTGCTTGACATACGGGATTGTTCTAAAAAGTTCAGCGTAAAAGAGTTTCCATTTTCAGCTACACTATTTCAGCTGTAAATAAAGAGCAGCCTATGAGTCTTCTGCAGCCCGCAGAGTTCTTCACAAGAAAACATAGTTAGGAATTAATTAGCTCATAATGTACGTGCTCTGCAGATGAAAAATATCATGAAAGTGATAAATACTGTGTTTTTATATTTCTATTAGCTATGACTGCCCTCGTCAGAAATAGAGGCACGACTGGCATAGGTCCCAGTATCCAGGGCTCCATCTTGATTCAAGGGAATTTAAATAAGACTCTCTGTCACCGAGACATTTGCGATCATTTTTGTAATTTATGGCTGTCTTTATTACATAAACCTCTAAAATTCAATTTGGGCCTAAATTGCCTTCCTTCTAAAACTCATTTTATGCCAGATTACCCAGTTTACCTATAACTGATTTAGACACACAAGGACACTTTCTTTCGCAATAGACCTTGCCTCCATTTATTTCCTAAAGACTAAAACAAGGGGAAAACTTCCAGAGCTTCTTAAAAGCCCTTTTGGGAGTTCTCTTTTCCTTTTAATGTGCAGCAATATAACAGTTTTCACTTGAAATAGAAGTAGACTGGACAGACAGTCCAAGCAACTTGTTTCCAAACCCACGTCATTTGCTGCCCCGATCATATTTACCATGGAGGATTTATGGGTTCTGTATCCTCCACTTCTGTATTACAGCAATGACAAAATACTGCCTATTTCATTTTATATGGCTCTCAAACTTCCAAAAAGCAGACATCGGTGACATTGTTCAGCAAACTTTGGGTTCTCTTGGCACAGTTTTACCAACAAGTATAACAGATCTACACAGTTTGGGTGTGTTTGGTAAAGTGGTAAAGATCTCCGCACAAAAAAGGGCTAACCTTCAGCCTTTATCCTGCCTGTCTATCTCCCCAGGAGCATTATGGATGTCCAAAGGGATTCAGTGAAACATAGAAGCAATGGGAGTTGTGTCACATTAAGTATGAATGAGATTCCTTGAAGGCATAGGAAGACAGGACTTGGACCACATGAGAATCTCAGTTTGCACCATTTCCTAATATCCAGAAGCCTTTTGCTAGTGAATTAGCAAGCACATAGGGGCAAGCTGCTGGGAACTGACTCAGGCCCTATTATTCATAATAAAGTTAGTTTGCTTTTGCTTAATTTCATTTTCTGTCTTGCTAAGATAATGATGAGAACTGATGCAGTCTGTTTTGAGTCACCCAGTAAAAGAAGCAAACAAAAAGCAGGATGTATTGATGAAGGCAACATCAACTCTTATCTTGCATAAAATATTAATGGCACATTTTTTTCATGACTTGGAAATCTTTTTCTCTTGGCTAAATGGTAGTTGACAGTTGCTATCTTATTCCCAATTGGAGTCAACATACTCATTGACTTCACTGAAAACAGGAACAAGTCCCTGTGCATTTATCTGTAATAGACTCCAATGTTGTTATCCCATCACATCCCATTAGAGAAACCATGTTCACAAAGGATCAGAATCAGTACACACTATGGCTAGATGCACCTCTACAGAGGTCACTTAGGCCAGGTGCAGACATTAAGTTTTTACTGATATAAATGATCAGAAACCAGTCTATACCCACAAAAGTGGTCTAACAAAACTTAAGTTCAGCACACATAGACCAGTTAAAAAATGGAAGGACCCAGACTAAGATTTGCCCCCCTGCCCCACCAAAGGGTGAATGTATGTTCTGTTTGCTACCAACCTACTCCGCTGTTTCCAGAAAACCACGTAACTTAGATTGAGTCTGCCTCAAGCTTTTTGAATGTCTGTACTTAGCCTTACGCCCTACCCTCTATGCCAGAGCAGAAGTCGACATGGGAGCTTTACTATCTTGCTTATCAAGGCACTTACAGAACCTAGATACATCAGGGAGGGCCCCATCCCAAAGTGGCATTCTGGAGGCAAATAGTTTGCTTATGGTAGTAAGTATGATCCCAAGAGCGCTCAGTCAGGAGGCGGACTTCTTTTTGGTGTTTTCCTTCAAACTCTATAGCATTTGGTGCTTTTAAAGAATAGCAGGGTTAAAATAAGTTTGCTTTTAAATGCACATCTACCAAATAGAAAACCAATTTATTAGCTTAATTCAAGATAAAAAGACTTAGGAGCAGCCTAGGGAATAAAACACAAGATTTCTGTCCCTATTTTCTCTTAAAAAGAAAAGGATTATAAATTGCAGCAGACTCTTTAAACGGAAAAGCTATAAAATGACAACATTTATAAAATGTTACGCATCTTCCTCATTTAAATATATGGCACATTCAGAAACTAAAAATCTCTGCTCCACTGGAGAGCTCAAACTGCCCATGCTGCCCTCGCAGAGCTGCCCCTCTGCAGAGAGGGGGAGCACAGGCATGAGACAGCAGCAAGGGGGCTGTGAAGGAGGGTGCCATGGAGGGGAAGGACAGCTCAGATCTGCTGTGTGCCACCCCATCATCCAGAGTAGACTTTCCCAAGTTGGATCCAAACTCTTTGTGGGCTGGATCTGGCCCATGGGCCATAGGTTGCCAACCCCTGGTCCATGTCCATAGCTTAGCTTATGTGGATGCTTTTCAAAGGCGTTCTGTTTAGTTTCCCATAAGAGTTATAAATCAGGTCATCTGCTTATATCTTTGTGTGTAGCAGGGTCAGAGCTTTCTGGTAAATATTCTACACAGTAGCTGTTACAATATTTGAATAGTTCTTGGGGAAACCATTACTAATTTTGTGTTTTTGTGGCATATAGAATTGCATTTGTAGTCCAAGCAACTGGGAGTCTTTGATTCAAAAGTTTGATTAAGATTACTATAAAACTGGATTAAATCTAATCTGAGCATTTGTCCGTTTTCTTTCCATATTAAATACCAAAAGAAAAGTACAACTGGTGTAAAAGAAGTTTATGCAGATGAGGTATAAGAGAAAATATTGCTAAATAATGGAAAAGGGGAACATTTCAAAGCCATCTTGACTCTGAAAATGGAATGGAAAAAGCTGTAAGGAATGTGTCACTTGTGTGTTAGAAAGTTTTTTCACATCAATTGTGGCATGGACCAGAAATACTGTATGTGACCAAATCTTAATTTCCAACATGGAAGATATTCAAGTAAAAATATTGTAAATCCATGGGCCATTAACAAATTATAGTTGTAGATCTAAGTCACGTTCCCCACACGTGGAAGTGTACACAGGTCTAATTTTGGTCCATCCATAGTCTTATACCTAAATACCATGAAAAGGACTCTTACACAAATGGATATGGTAACGCAACTTGAAGTGAAGTCCCATGAACAAGCTGCTATATTTTATAGCATTGTCTTCAAAGTGCCTGTCCCTGCATTTGTTGCATCCAAATGAGTTTGGATGTTTGAGTCCCCTCGGACAACTAGCAGAGACGCACCTGGTGCTATTGCCAGTTGTCCCTGGGGAATGCCTGTGCCATGTGCCCTCTGGTGCACAGCAGATTACCCCAGACGGGGCAAGGGAAGCTGGGGCCAGCCTTACCTGGGGTTGTGGGGGCCTCCCAGGGCAGCAGCAGCAGCAATTCTGCCACGCAGAGCATAGCCGGCAGTCAGAGCATGGCTCCAACCAGCCAGGCTCTGGTTTTGAGCAGCACATGCTGCCCCTGAATGCACTGCTCCACGTTTTTTTCTCATGTTTTTATTTTTGACCTCTGGATATCCAGAAGTCAATCCGCACCCCCATCCGTCCCTTGAAGTATGGATAACAGCTAAACATGTGGTATGTGGCACTGCAGAAGCATCTGCTGCGCCACGTACCACACGGCGACACTTGTCTGGATGCGGCCATTGTGCTGACCTCTCCCAAAGCAGTAATCCCATTGGCACAAATGGGATTATGCATGTGAATATGAAAGACTTAGTGTGTCCATGAGTTCCCCATCTCCAATAAGTATTCTCAAAATCTAGCAGTGGCTAGCATCTCGCTCCATAGTAATCTCTCTTTTGAGCGTGTGTCCGGTCTATTGTGAGATAAAGTGTGAGGTAGATAAAGCATCATTATAACTGATAATCTCAGTCTCTTTACTCAGTGTTCAGACACATGTTTCATTGAACAATATTAGTTATTGATGTCAAAGAAAAAACTGTAAGAAATGTTTTCCTTATGAGCTCAAGACGCTTTTCCTGATATTTTTTCCAGCCTTATACAGCCGTTATTGTAACTGGTGTACAGTTGTCAGTTAAAAGCATGTCAATAAAGAGAAACACTTCTACTGTGTTAAATAAAAGATCAAATAAATCAATTTCTGCCTTTCATATGTATCCTAGAAGAAGTGTAAAAGCAAACAAAACTGGTATTTCATCTTAGAGGATGTAAGGTAAAGCTGTGAGGACATAGATTTGCTGGTTTTTAAGAACCACAGATTTCATTTTCCAAGACTGTACCACAATAAAGCATATGATGTTGCTGGTATTGCCTGAAGGCCCCATTCAGGAGTCAGCAGTACTAGGCACATAGAAGGCTACAGCCCCATCCCATAGAGTTTACGATCTTATTTGGAGCCTACAGTCCATAAAGCCAGTACCTGCTACGCTGGAGTAGCCTGGTTGATTACTTTGGAATAAATGCAATGCATTTGTTATAAAGATGAGAAATATTACGTTGACATGGTGGGTTTTGACATTTTAATATGCTCATGCTCTTTGCTGGAAGTAAAGATTTGAATTCATAAGTGTTAGCACCATCACTTTCATTCTCTGCCAGAACTAGTTTCTTCCGTAACACACACAGAGATTTTGCAGTTATATATTCATGTGTGTCCCTGTGAATTTGCTGTACAGTAAACACACACTGGGGTAATGCTAACCGGTGCTAATGAACCAAGTGAAATATCAGTTTCTTCATAAATCTATATGGACATCTTACAGTTTTGATCACTCTTGGTTCTATAATTGTGCTCCTCTGGGTAAGTCACCAGGTTGCCAGCCCTCTCTCTTTTCTGTGGTTCAGTCCTATAATTTTCTATTAATTCTTACTAGAGAGCTAAGTGTGTTGCTACAGTGATTCAATCCTGCCTAACATCAGATGTAGCTGAGCACCCATTGTCTTGTGACCTAACTTACTTATCTGGGAGTAATGCTGAACAAACGATTTACTATTATCACATGCTTCGAGTTTTAAAATGAATTTGCTTTGGCTGCGTCCGTGCCTGCTTTGTGTTCACGTTCTATAAACCTTTTGAGTGGGAGCAATTTAGCTGTGCAAAAGGTCAGAGAAATTGAATATTAAGATCACCATTCAAATACAGTCCTTCCTGAAATGGTATAACTGAAGGACAGAGTCCTTAAAACCTCTTATGAGAGCTTGGCAGAGCTGCCTGCATTCTTTGGCATTAGGACCACACAACTAACACTACGGCTAAATGGTCAGTCTTGTATCCTAGGCTGCCACATTTCACATCCCGTTGGGCACAGCCCTCCATTTTCTAGGGTAGTGCTTCTAGGGACTTTGGACATAAGCATTCAGTGTGGACATGCAATTTATACACCTTCAAGTATGCTCCAACTGCATTTCCTTTGATCAGTTTTTCCTTCTGTGCATTGCTAACAGCGCACATACAGCAGGGAGCAGACGGGCAAACTAAGGCTGCAGAAATTGATCTGGTGATGTGGAAAAAAATGTGGAACGAAGGGTTGATCTTGGATTTATTCTGCATTACACTCATGCGAAGCTACTTGGTTTTGTCCTTTGACATGGAATATTGCAAATTCAGGATTGGGATTAGCTACCATTGATACATAGGGTCTCATTCCACTTTTCCCTTTTCTCAGGGACTTCTCTAGAGTTCTTCTGGAGTTTTGCAATTTGACCTTGACATAAAAAGCAATGGTGTCATTTCTTCGCTTTTAACTGCATGGCTGGGTGATTAATGTTTAAAAAAGACCCCAAACATTGTTCATACAGAGTGAACATTTCTGCTTAACACAGTTTACCAGCCATAGTCTGTTAACAACTTCATGGCTATACATGGCTAATGGATAGAGTAACAGCTATGCTTCAGCTAATATTAAGGGTGAATTCATAAACATACACCCAGTTTCTCTACTGGAGAAATTGGATGTCTCATTGCACTGAAATAAACTCAAGGACAGAGGAACTTTTAGCTAGAACTCTCTCTCTTTTCCCCTCATTCATTGTTATCTTATAGTATTGCTTGTTTTGAGGTTTAAACCAGATTGTTCTTCTCGTCTTTTTGCAATGGTCTGTAAAATTTGTGGCAAAAAGAGAGACATTTTAATGTATATATTTGTGATTGGGTTAGAAATAGCATGGAAAAGGTTATTGTTGTAGAGTGGCACTAAATGACAATATGAGTATGAGGTAGCAGAAACATTGAACCTCATCTTTGAATCCAGCCAACTTCCCATTGATACGAAACCGGAGGAAGGGGGTCCAAAGTGATCCTAAATTTTCCAGAGTATACCATGCTTCAACCCTGTCCTTTTTTCCAGAATACCCTTGATGCTGAGTGCAAGGGGAGCCCAGAAAAGGGTAATATAGGTGGGCAGTCCCCTACACTACAGAAATATCTTGCTGGCTGGCTATCACAGCGGTATCGTGCTACTCTCCCTGTCTGAAACCAAGCCTAGTTCCTTAATACTGCCCATAATTACCAAAGCATGCTAACCTCAGATCAGTATAAGCAGTTTTGCTCCTCTACATCTTTGACCACAGGCATTAGGTGGTCAGACAGCTTATTATGTGCATGTCTGGTGCAACAGGTATCTATCTGTTTTCCACATGAGACTCCTCTTACACTTAAGCTTCTCTCACCTATAATATCTGGGTAGCACTTGGTTTGAAAACAGTTTATTTGTTCTCTGCTTCAGGGAGACTGTATATAAATCTTCCCAGTTTTCTTTTAAAGGTGTGCTGGGTTTTCTTATATAGGAGCTATTATCTCCTTCCAGGAAACAACCCTTCATATATTTCTATACATTAGGGCTGGAAGAGACCTTGAAAAATCATCAAGTCCAACCCCCCACCCCAAGGGCAGGAAGTCAGCAAGGGTCAAAGGATCCCAGCAAGATAAGCGTCTAAATGTTTCTTAAAAGAGTAGGTGCATGTTTCTGCCTGGTGGAGGGAGGCGGCGCCCAGCCCCAGGGCTGTGCACCACCTCCCTCCACTGGGCTCATCTCCCAGCGGTTCCCAGTCCCATGGAACTGAACCCAGTGGAGGGAAGTGGAGCACAGCCTCAGTGCTGTGCACCACCTCCCTCCACCAGGCTCAGTTCCCAGCGGCAGCAGCAGCCTCCTGCCCACACTCTGCCAGACTCCTCCGGGGGGTGTGGGCAAAACTCAAAACAGCATTGAAACAGAGAAACCGTTTGAACGAAATGAAAAGGAACAGTGCTTTAGAAACTAAACTAAACTCGAAACAAAACACTGTTCCATTGAAACGTTGAAACTGAAGTCAAACGGTGCTGTTTTGCACAGCCCTACTTTTTGACTGTCTGTACTTAGCCAGTAGGTTAAATTGACCGAGTAAAGTGCAGTAATTAACCAGTAAATAAGAAAATTAACGTTTTATTTCTTCTTCCTTGCCTCTTATTGGGCTCTTGAGAATAATGCCATAAGGACTCCAAAGAGCAAGATATCAGTCAGCTAATACAAGCAAAATACCTCTAGAACAGGGTTTTGATAAGAGGATGTATACTTGACACAACTACTTGTTTGCAAGAAGTGGATGTTGAGGCTGAAGGCATCTGTCTTCTGATAAGGAGCAGAGCCTGCAGTTTAGAGTAAATAATTTAAAGTGGCTCTTACATGGCACAGAAGGTACTTGTCAGGGTTTCAGCTACCCTTATTTAGAGTTCTGGAGACCAAAGGGAGTCCTGCTAGGAAGTCATTAGGCCACGGAAGAAGAGTAAAACAACGTGTATAATCTACACATTCAAGAACAGGGTTGTAAGAAAAAGCAATTATGTCCTTAAGTCTTCTCATCCAGCATCAAAGCCTGTCAAGGAAAAGCATCTGTGATGTATTTTGCTCCCGACTCCATCTTTAAGATCACACACAATGCCAGATCCTGCACTCAGTTAAAACAGACTAACTGTCATCACCATAGTGTTTTTACCGGGCTATCTGCAGGTGTAATAAAACATAACCTGGCATATTCTGTTAGTGCAGAATGCAGCTGCTCATGTCCTTAATGGAACAGATAACTAAGAGTATTTAGGGCTTAGTACTAATTTACACCTCAGCTGGTGTAAATTAACCTAGCTCCCTTGGCTCCTATAAACTTATATCTGCTTAAGTGAGATACCATGCAGAGCACCTGCACCTGATCCTGTATCATTTACAGGTTTGGTGCAAGGGCATTGTATCATCTTTATTGCAAGTATCATCTTTAAAGCCCAGAATTGCCTGGCAAATGGTTACCTGATAGTTCAAATCTTGCCTTAAACCCTTTCTACTATGAGGCTCCTATTTCTGGTTTCATGGAATTAAATGTAATGGTCACTTGGGGGATTCCTCCTCTGGAAATTTCTCATTAGAATAGTATACCCGAGCCCAAGTTTACCACGATTTAAATTGTAAAGTACCATGTACTCAGTTAGCTTTGGGTAGACTCTCAGTCTCACTATTTCTTTCTACTAATTTACTGAGAAATTTATGTAAGTAATAGCTAAAAACATGTTTATAAGGAAATGCCCTGGTGTTAAAGTGGTAGATCTAAGGTATAATTGACACAGCAGGTATATTATTGAAGAAATGTTTAAGTGAAACGATTCACTCCCACTTGTTTTCTTTGAATAAAATATATCCTTGGATTATCAAAATATACATATATTGGTTTGTTTAGGCTTCTTTTAATGTATTTGATTCAAAGCCGAGTTAATTTTGAATGCCGCGTATGCCTTAGCTGTTTAATTTTGAAGGAAATGCCATTCAAAACAATCAGCCTGGAGGTTGCCTCTGACAGATTCCACTCAATCAAGAATCTAAAAGTGTCTACTTATATAAAATGTACTCGCTACCTTAACTTTCTACTGCTTTGTTTTATTATTTATTTTTAGAAAGTGCCTTTAAGCTATTTAGATCTTCCCCCACTGACCTAGCCCAAACCAATTGCTCTAATTGTTGGGAAAACAGATTTTTTTTTTTTTTTTTTTTTTTTTTACACGTATACAATGCCTAGCAAAATGGACGACCAGTTTTTATAGGGGCACAAAATAGGGACCAAAATCACAATCTCATATTTAACTCTGGCCCTAAAGCTGAATATACTGTGTATTTATGCCTGCCTATTTCCTCAGACTCCTTCTCCTGAATAGTCCTTTACTTGAGACCGACTTATAAATGCAGAGAATATTTAAAAACTCCAAGCAAGGTAAGCCTGAAGAGATATGGCAGAAGAAAAAATGCACAGGATTAACCTGTGATCAGTATATAGTTTTCCTTTTTTCCTTTTATATTGAACAAAATTAAAAACATACGAATATGACACGTATCCGTCAACCTCACTAGAATTATGGGCTGTTGAAATTAGTTTCTATTATCAGAACACTCTACTGTTCTCTAACAGTGAACTGTCACGTAATAAATATCTAAAAGAAAAGTTTGCAAACCCAACATATGTCATTTAAATGGGTGAACCACATTAGTCAGGCCTTTAAAAGTTGACAGAGACCTCTTGCCACCATAATTTGTATTTAACATGTAGTATATTTAACATGTACTAATAGAGCCTGAGATTCATGTTTCAGGAAAAAAAATGAGTATATCCATTTTCTTTATGCACTGCATTAGCATATAGTGTTCAATTTACTATACAATGGCAATGAAACAAAACAGTCTTTAAACTAAAATACTTCTTTCCACTTGCTATAGAAATCCCCCTTCATTTTTTTTCATTTACGTAAGTGTAGATGCACTTGGCAGGGGGGAGGGCTGTTAGTCGCACATGACATGCCATAACTCATAAATAGAAGTTTTGGTATATAATTGTGCAGACTTCAGGACTTCAGCTAGGCATAGAGAAGGGTGTGTCTGAGTAGGGCAAGGTTTCTTGAACCTGGTTCCACTTACCCGGTTCTTTGGACTAACCTTAGCCCTGATTCCATTTAAGATCACAGGGCATGGCATGCTTTACTGTGCAGCAGTACTGCACAGTAGGTCGTGTGTAGGTGCTGACAGGGAGCAAATTTGCTTCTGGTCAACCACACCAGCAGGGGGCCCGGTCCCAGTGCTGCTCAACTCCTGCCTCTCGCCAGGAGGCGAGAGCTGATCAGGGCTTGCTGCCAACTACCCCACTAGCTGATTGGGGGAGGGAGATGGGAAAGTGTCCCCGCCCCCACAGCTGTTTCCCAGTCCCTTGCCCCAGTCATCAGATTGGGGGAGGTGACAATTTCCCAGCCCCCTGCCTCGATCAGTCTATTGGGGCAGGATCCTGGCAAACAGCTGCAGGGGAAGAGACACTTTCCCAGCCCTGGGGTATGGGGCTGAGAAATAGCTGCCCCCTCCTCCTAGAGCCCAGGTCTGACCCTGGTGTTCCCTGCCAGCCTGGGGCTAGCACCTAGGGAAGCCTAGAAGGAACCTATCCCTGCCCTGAATTGCTCCTATTGGGAGTAGATTTGCTCCTGACTGGTGCATGTGTAAACATGTTCTCACAGAAATCTTACTGAGTAGTATTTTACTATGTAGTAAGCTTTCTGTGCATTAATTGCATGCATAGATGCACCCACAGTGAGGTAAATGAATCCACTAAGGTACTGGTGAAAGGAAAGCAATCATTTCCTTTCCTTTTACACTATGAATGGGGTGCAGAGATGCAGGTCCTGAGAGCAGCTTGGGTGTACTGGGACAGAATACTCTCATCACAGGGGAAAATTAGATTATGGCAGGGATGGCCACCTTGTGGCATGCATACCACAAGTGGCATGGGCACCCTTTGCATGCAGCATGCAGCAAATCAGGGAGGGGACAGGTAGCACAGCAGCAGACAGTGCAGGAATCTGAAAACAGATCAGCAGATTGGGTACAGGAAAGTGTGGCACTTGGGGAGGGTGCAGGGCTAACTTGTGGCACACCTGCTAAAAAGGTTGGCTGCCACTGGATTATGGCATATTCATTTCCCCAGGTTGACAAAACCAGGCATAGGTATTGCCGATTCTTGTGTTTTTATCATGCTGTCCCACTTTTGTAAGATCACAGGGACAAGAGTCAAGCAATTATGTTAGAATCTCACTTTTCATTTTTTTAAAAAGGAAGTTTCTAGTGGAGAAAAATTTGGAAACTTGAAGTGAATGCAGTCTAAAGGGTCAAAAGCCAGGAGATCTCAAAGATCCTCAAGTTCGTTATTTTTAATTAACAAGATTTTAAAGCTAATTTTAGGATTTTGTATAATGGTGGTTGGCAGTTGTGAATATGACTGTGCTTGAGAATTAAATCCATTATATCTACCTGTGAGGTTGAATGGTGCATTAGTGTGATCTTTTCCATACCCTGACATTCGTGTGTGCATATGCACATATAGAAAATAATCAAGTATCTGCAAATTTCTGCCAATTACATGATGGCGTAGCATGGGATGATCTACATAATTCCCCGATGGTTTCATCACTAATGAGCAATGGAATCACCCCAAAATTCATGGAATATCATCTGTATAACAAAAACTGTATTCTCTCAACACAATACTATGCATGGTGCATACCTGAGTACATGCAAACACACAGGCTAGATATAAAATTATAAACTTCAGCTGCTTAATAGGCATTAAAGAGCTCTTTAACAGCTGTAATACTATGAGCTAGCTGTGCCTCAAGCAAATCAAAATGTAGAAGGTCATACTATGTACAGTTGTCAATTTAATACCTCAGCAGCCACCAGAAAAAAAAAAATCTACATCAGTTGAATCATGTAAAGGAAAAGTCACTGCACATAATAGAACTTTACCATATGGTCAATGAGCCAAGCCCGTGATTCAGTGATGTTCCCTTTGCTCCACTCTGGTATAACAAGCCCTGGAATACTGTCTGGGATAATGTGGTGGGCATGGAACTGCCATTTAATAACTATACACACACACACATATACACACACACACCATAGTTATCCTGGTTATGCAGACAGACTGTGTAACTATATTGAATTAGTGCAATGACAATTAGGTGCCTATACTTCAATAAGGGAGGGGGGACTCTTCATCTTGGAAAAGCGCAGGCTCAGGGGTGACCTGGTGATAGCCTATGAGTACATTAGGGGTGTGCATCAGGATCTGGGGGAACAGCTGTTCACTAGAGTGCCCCAAGGAATGACAAGGTCCAGCGGTCACAAACTCCTCCAAGACCGTTTTAGGCTGGACATAAGGGAAAACTGCTTTACTGTCTGAGTCCCCAAGGCCTGGAATAGATTCTCTCCAGAGGTGGACTCTTTTAAGAAACATTTGGATGCTTATCTTAAAAGTGTGCCACCTCCCTCCACTGGGCTCAGCACCCAGCAACTTGCTGCCTGGTGGAGAGAGGCAGAACACAGCCCCGGTGCTGTGCTCCACCTCCCTCCACCAGGCTTAGCGCCCAGCAGCGCACAGCCCCGTGGAACTCACCCCAGTGGTGGGAGGCAGAGTGCAGCACCGGCTCTGCCCACCTCCCACCACCGGGCTGGGATCCATGGGGCTGGTTTTCATAGATTTCATAGACATCAGGGCTGGAAGGGACCTTGGAAGATCATTGAGTCCAGCTCCCCGCCCAAAGGGCAGGAAGTCAGCTGGGGTCATAGGATCCCAGCAAGATAAGCATCCAGTTTCATCTTGAAGGTGTTCAATGAAGACGCTTGAACCACCTCCGGTGGCAGGCTGTTCCAGACCTTGGGGGCTCGGACTGTAAAGAAATTCTTTCTTATGTCCAGCCTGAAACGATCTTGAAGTAGTTTGTGACCATTCAACCTCGTCATCCCTTGGGGTGCTCTGGTGAACAAACGTTCCCCCAGATGCTGGTGGTCACCCCTGATAAACTTGTAGGTGGCCATCAGATCACCCCTGAACCTGTGCTTTTTCAGGCTAAAGAGCCCCAGGGCTCTCAGCCTGTCATCGTAGGGTCTGCTTCCCTGACCTCTGATCATGCGCATGGCTCTTCTCTGGACTCTCTCAAGCTTCTCCACATCCTTTTTGAATTGTGGAGCCCAAAACTGGACGCAGTACTCCAGCTGCGGCCTCACTAAGGCCGAGTACAGGGGGAGAATGACGTCCCGGGATTTTCATCATTTTTTTTTGTTTTTGCAGATTTTTCTTCTGTATTGACTTCAGCAGTTTCAGCTTCTGCCTTTCATTTCAGAACAGTACCTTTTAGCAATAAATACCAATCCATTTTCATCCTGTAATAGCATGAAAAATATTGAACTCACCAGCAGAATAAGCTGTACTGCACAAATGTTTCTTGCTAAGTGGGTACTTTACATAGGTTTTTCACCAGTTCCAAGGGACGCCCCTGCCCATTATGGGACAGGAAGGCCTGGGTGAGGGAGATTCCTTACCCTCCATTAATGCTGACCTCAGGAAGGAACATCTTGAGAGGCTGGACACCTTCAAGTCATTCGACCCTGACAGTTTACACCCCAGGGTACTCAAGGAGCTGGCAAGCATCATAGCTCAGCCCCTGGCACGGATCTTTGAGAACTCCTGGTGCTCTGGTGAAGTGCCCGAAAATTAGAAGGAGGCCAATGTGGTGCCTATCTTCAAGAAAGGGAGAAAAATGGATCCGGCAAACTACAGGCCCATCAGCCTGACCTCTATCACAGGGAAGGTCTTAGAAAAGGTTATCAAAGAGACCATTCTTAACAGACTGGCCAATGGCCGCATCCTGAGGGATAGCCAGCATGGGTTTGTTGCGGGTAGGTCTTGCTTGACCAATCTCATTTCCTTCTACGACCAGGTGACCTATCACCTGGACAAGGGAGAAGAGATTGATGTCATATATCTTGACTTCAAAAAAGCCTTCGATCTGGTGTCCCATGATCGCCTCTTGGAGAAACTGGCCAATTGTCGCCTGGGGTCCTCCAC
>NW_005842163.1:1040683-1044143 GCF_000455745.1 Alligator sinensis | reverse complement strand
TTTATTGTCCTTGATGCTCGAAGCTAGTTGGAGTTCAGTTGCAGCCTTGGCTTTCCTGGTCTGCTCCCTACAGGACCGGACCAGTGCAGAATAATCCTCCTTGGAGGTGACTGTCATCCTCCATCCTTTGTAGGCCTTTCTTTTTAGCCTCAGGAGATCTGCTAGGTCCCTGGAGAGCCAGGGGGGCTGCTGTGCCCTCTTGCTGCCTTTCCTCTGAGATGGAATAGACTTAGTTTGTGCATTGAGGATCGCTCCCTTGAGGAGCAACCACTCCTCTTGAACTCCCCTCTTCCTGTGGTCACGGTCCCTTAGGGCCTCACTGACAAGCCTCCTGAGCTTGTCAAAGTCGGCTTTCCTGAAGTCAAGGACTTGCGCGTTGCTGACCGACTTGCCAGCTTTTCGGCAGATGGTGAAGGTGATCAGCTCGTGGTCGCTGTCACCCAGCTTCCCATCGATCACTAGGTCGCTGACTAGGTCATCCCCAGTAGCCAGTACCAGGTTGAGCAGCGCTTTGCCTCTCGTTGGCCCATGGATTTCTTGAGTCAGGTAGAGGTCATCCACGCATGAGAGGAAGCTCTGCGACCGCTCAGATTTTGCTGAGCGATCCTCCCACGAGATGTCCGGGTAATTGAAGTCACCCATGACAACCATGGTCCTGGAGCAAGCTGCCTCAGCCAGTTCCTGGGCAAACTCCTGGTCAAGCTCAGGACTTTGAGTGGGAGGTCTGTAGTAAACTCCCACCATTGTGTCCCCTGTGCCGTGTTCCCCACGGATTTTAACCCAGAGGGTCTCTAGCCGTCCACCCTGGTCGCCAATATCAGCTTGCAGGGTGAAGCCGATCAGAGCGCAGCCTGACATTGTGAGGCGGGCAGACACCCATTGGGTCTGCCAACCCCACAGAGTGCAGCCCAGCGGCGGAAGGCAGGAAGAGCCAGGGCTGTGCTGCCCACCAGGCTGAGCCACATGGGGCTACAGAGCCACTTGGGAGGCAGGGGAGAGCCAGGGCTGTACTCCACCACCTGGCTGCTGTTTCGAAACTTGAAACGTTTTGAAACTTTCAAAATGTTTTGTTTCAAAGCTGTTTTAAACCCCTTCATTTCTTTTCAGTTTTGCTGTTTCAAGCTCGAAACGAGTCAAAACAGTGTCAGAATGAAACAGCTGGTGAAATTTCGCACAGCCCTATCAAAAAGCCTGAGGCTGAATTGATTCAGTCTTTGCACATTAGTCTAAACTGAAGAGATTAAAATAAAACAGAAGTGAACAGGTATTTACCTTTGATTCAGGAAATGCAACCACATGCCTGCACTTGTTCAGGCCAGAAGCTGAGGAACGCTAGAGCACAGCTCTCTGGCATATAGCTAGCATAGGCTGTGTGTTCGCTTCCTCTTCCTCCTGCCCCTGAGGTCTCTGGGATTTGCAGTCCCAAAATCACAGCAACAGAACTCTGCAGGGTTGCTCATCACTTCTTCTTCCTGCTTCCAGGTGCCTCTGGGATTTGTAGTCCACAGTCACAGCCAACAGTAAGTTTAAGCGGGGGAAGGGGTATTTAATCCACCTCCCTGGCCCCAGACTGCAGCTGGGTTTTGCCTGGGAGGTCAGCCAGCCCCCGCCCCCGGCTAGGCCGAGTCCCCAGCTGGACTTGCTCCCACCCCCCGTCAGCCAGCCCTCACTGATCCAGCTGGGAAGCAGAGGGCCAGGGCCAGGGTCAGCCTTGCTCTGTGGAGCAGATAGCATGGTCCAGTCTCAGGCTGCAAAGCATGCTGGGGGACTGTGATTTAACTTGAACCAGGAAGAGGTCTGGGACAGAAGTTTCATAAACTGGTTTGACCCGAATCAGTTAATTCTGATACTACATTCAACCAGGTTTCTCTTAAACCAGTTTTAGCCATTTTGAAACTAGTTTATGTGCACTGAGTTTTTGTTCTGTTACAGGTTTAAACTAGTTTCTGATCGCTTTAACTGGTTTATGTGTAACTTCTGTCCCTAGCCACTGCACTGTGCATTAGAGAACAAGATGAGTTGCCATGCATTTTCTGTTCTTTCTGAGTAGTGTTTTACGCATGGCTCTCTGAGGCTTTGGTGCCATGATTCCTGAGGCAACTTTTTTTACAAGAAAACTGGAAATAGTAATCCAGGTTCTCTTCTGTTATAAAGCAGTGTAGCCCTGTTGATTTCTGTGTAGCCTCTGATGATTAGTAAACCCTCAGGCTAACTACAGATAGTTAAAAAGCTGAGGCTGAATCAATTCAATCTTTGCAGGTTTGTCTAAGCTGCATGGATTGAACTGATAAGCAAGTGAACAGACATTCACTTTTGTTTCTGGAAATGCAGCCACATGCCTGCAGTAGCCCAGAACAGGAGCTGGAGAGTGCTAGGGCACCCCTCCCTGCTCAGCTGAAGCAGACAGCTTGGGCCAAGGTTATATTGCCCACTATGTGAGGGGGGATTTGCAGGGAAGTATAAAGCATCCTGGGATGCTGGGAGACTGTGAGTTAACTTGAATCTGGAGGGGACCTGGGACAGAAGTTCAATAAACTGATTTAACCTGAATCAATAAAGGCTAATACTACATCCATCCAGGTTTATCTTAAACTGGTTCGTTATTTTGAAAGCAGTTTATGTGCACTGAACTTCTGTTGTGTTACAGATTTGAACTGGTTTCCAATCACTTATACCGGTTTATGTGTAACTTCTGTCCGTAGCCTCAGTCTCTGGCCTAGCATTCTCATATAGCACCAAAGTGTGCAAAATGCCTTCCAGGGCATTTGTACACATGCTTGAGCTGCTTTTAAAAGTGCCTGGTGCTGCGGCACATGCATTTGTATAAATGGCGAAATGCGCATCAGCACTGAGAAAATGGTGGTGGTACACTTTTGAACTAAAACACATCAAAGGTGTTTTAATTCGAAAGCGCACCGCCACCATTTTCTCAGTGCTGACATGCATTTTGCTGCTTATACAAGTGCACGTGATACAGCGCAGTGCGCATCAGCTTGCATGCGGAGCAGACTTGATTGATCGAGTCTGATCTGATATGTTGGATCTCTGTTGCGTCGCAGCACAAAAAGGTATGTGTATAAATGCTCTAAATGTTTTAAACATTTAAAAAATGATGCTTTGCCAAGCTTTGCTGGAATCAATGAACAACATGCAGAAATTTTACTGAGAGAGCATGTTGCACATAAAGCTATAGCTTACATAACTCCACAGTCACAGTCTCTATACTTTGCTTTAACATTTTCCACCTTGTGCATAATATCCTCTCCTACTCATCTCCCCCTCCCCCCCCCCCCAAACCCCCCCCCCCCCCCCTCAACTCCACAGTGAAAAATGCCATGAGAAGTTTTATTACTGGCTGGAGTGGTTTAAAAAGATGTGTGCTGCTCTTGGAAGCCAAATTTAAATATTTCATGTTTAAAAGATATACAGCATATGCCTACAGGAGAAAATGCAGTTTTCA
>NW_005842163.1:1029310-1040673 GCF_000455745.1 Alligator sinensis | reverse complement strand
CTGTCCTTGTGGGTGCCACATGGTTTGGAGGCCCCCAGAACCCACCCCCCTCTCTCTCCCCTCCCGGCAACTGGTTACAACTGACTTATATGTTCCTGGATGAGTAAGCCACGTGCGTGTGTTGGGGTCATCCAGAATGAGATGTATTTTCCAGTAATTAAAGTCAGTTTTTATACCACCGTGCAGAGAAATCCACAGAGACAACAATTCTACAGAAAGATCAAGGAACCAAGTAGCTTTCCAGCCTTCTGGTTATATCATGCACTAGGGAGAGGGGAAGAGGATTGTTTACTTTAATTGAGAAGGGTAAACCCTTTGTATTGAAATGTCTAACCAAAGAAAGTCTCTGAGGGCCCTGGTCTGCCCTCAGTAACACTGCTGTAGCCCCAGTGAAGTTGCTACTGAAGACAGTTCCATGCTATAATAGACACTAATATTTCACCCTTAGGAAGTGTCTCCTCAACAGTAAGTGATGCAGAACATGAACTGATCGAGAATGCAGTCCAACTGCTACATGATAATTGGGCACTTGGGGACATGAAGTGACATGTTGCGCAAATGTTTTCTGGGAGGTCCCGCTGTAGCAAAGCCAGTTTGTTTCTAATGGTCTGTTGAATGCTACACATGTTTCTTCAGTGTGTATGGTACGGTTATTCTTTCTAATGATTTCAGAGTGCAGTCAGTGCGCCATATGACCGATGGTAAAATCTGATTCAAAATGACAAAGTTGCACGACCGCTGGAGGATTGGTAGAGATGGCCAAGTGAAGTGACACTCAGAAAATAAATAAATAAATTCCATAAACTAATGGTCAAATCTTGAAGACCTTATTAAGGACTTAAGTCTTTTATTTTTTTTATCTGAAGAATGTTAGAGACTGGAAGGCTATGTTGCATAACGTGACCGTTATGTCCTGGTTTGGCCGGGAATGTCCCAGCTTCCCGAGGCTGGCCCCAGCCAGTTGGTCAAAAGTCCTCATCTGGAGTCTGGCAGAGAGATGGAGTGGCATGGTGTGCCAAGCAGAAGTGTTATTGTCAGAGAGGCACGATGAGAGATGAGAACTAGGTTTTAGGCTATTTTAAAACTTTCACTTGTCTTTCAGGAGAGCAGTGAATTGTTGGCTGGTAAGTTTGTGAGGTCAGAAATTATTCAGCCAATCATCAGAAATTTAACTTTAGTTCATTTGCTGAGTTAGTTCTCTTTGTGCTGTGAAAGTCATCTAGCTTGGTTCCTTTAATACTTCTATAATCCCACTATAATTACCGATCTGAAATGTAGTCCTCAGATAACATTTTAATAATGTTGTCAGGTATTATTTTTATACCTGATAATTGGTTTTTTAGTATACGCTATTGTGTGTGTGTGTGTGTGTGTGTGTGTATGAATACACATATTACGTATATGCCTGGAGATATAAATATGATTTGGTTTCTTTTTTTTAACTAGTTATAAAAATATTTCAAAAGCCTATTTACAATCTTAAGTATGCATTTATTGATGTATAAATAGACATTTCAGAAGTGATAGTTTTGCTTACTCAAATAGAAATTGCATGTGGAACAAATATTTGGGTTTTTTAGCCCTCCTTTATACAAAAGTCATGTTATTTTGGGGGTGGAGCATGCCAAATACTTCCTCTAGTCAGGCCATTAAAGATTCCCATTAACATCTGTAGAAGCAGGACTTGTCCTGACAATTAATTTTTATTACAGAACTTATAAATATCTCAAAAAATAGCTGTTTTTAGCATCAGTCCTGACATAGCTTGCTAGAACTGGCACGTGAACAGTATACATTTATACCATACGATAGTGGCATGCAAATCAACGGCATTTGTAATGTGTTTTGCAGTTACTGAAGTGAGTACAACAGCTTGCTACAAGACTGGAAGGGCTTTCATTTCAATATTGAAGTCAGTCATTATAGAGGTTATCATTTTCATGCTCAGAAATTCATGTCATTTTCATAAATCATTCATTTCATTTCATAAATCATGCCTTGCAGCAGCAGAATGGGAACTTATTGCTGGACATTGATGAAAATCTTGTTTCAGTGACTCAGGTAAGGTTGTGACACTAAAGATGCTATAAGGAAATGTAGCTAAAATTGCCACTAGAAGTAACACAATTTGAAACTTTCAGTTCAGGATTAACTGTTCCAGGATGTAGTTAATGCCAAATATGAATAATTTAATGTAAAAGATGGAAAAATTCAACTATGTAGACAGGCTAAAAGTAGTATTAAATTATGGAAACAAAGGGTAGGGATTGCTGACCAAAACCTGATGTTGTAAATGGATGAAACTCTTCTTACCTAAAAGGAGTTGCATTCACTCACACTGGCAGAGAAACAGGTTAAGACCAGAATGCAGGATCTCACAGCCAATCCTGGGATTTGGATGGCCTTTAAATGCAGATCCTAAGATTGCTACTCAAATCTTTCTTAATAAATAGTATATTCAATTATTATCCTACTTATTTTTTAGCTCCTTAGGCCTTGGTGTATGCAACATTGCTATTGCGTGAAAATTAATTCTCCTCTGAATACATTACTCTTCTGCTGGGGCATTACAAATAGGAATTTATAAAATAATAAGTAAAGCCAAAGTTAAGGCCATTCCATCTTGCTCTGTCCAGCTGTTTTTATGGCCTCCATCACTGTAGTACCAGCATCCCTGCCAAGAGGCAGATGGTATGATCCCAGTGCATGGGTGGATGCAGGATCATAGCGGCAGGGCTATGGTCACACCACCCTTGGCTATGTGTGCATACACAGTAAAGAGTTTCTTGTGAATGTGCCACTCAGCTGAAGGGGGTATGACCACAACCCCTCGCTGTGGTCTTGAATGTCGGTGAGATCTCTGGCATGTCACCGCATCTCCTGCTGGGAGCTCCAGATTTGCCGTGGGCTTCAGAGCTCATCAGCTAGTCAGTGTAGGGGTCTATCCAGAGAACCTGCTTTCAAGCATCTCCAGACCCTGCTGCTGTTTGCTCTTCTCCTCCCTCCTTTCCCTCTCCTCTCCCTCCCCGCCACTTCTGACCACCACCAAAATTCATCAACAGGAGAAACAAAGAGACAAGAAGTGGTGAGAGCTCCAGAACTGCATGCAAGCAGGGGCTATGTGTCAGTGCTGGCCACTTCTCCCCTCTTTCGCCTGCTGCTGTGGGAACAAAGGAGGGGAAGAGTGAGCAGCAGCAGCACTGCAGAGCTTCTTGAAAGCAAACCCTGCTCTGACCAGCTGATGAGCTCATAGTGCTCACGTACATGCAGAGCTCAAAGCAAGAGCTGCCCTGGCATGCTGATAAACTCTGAGCTTGCAGTGCGTGCCATGCAGAGTCAAAGGGGGAATGTGTGACCACATCACAATCTCCCTCTGGACCTGCCTCTGTCCCAGTCTTGAATTTCCATGAATTTCCACGTCCTATAGCACTTTGAATCATCAGGGGACCAATCCCATGGGCCAGTAAGCACCCAATGAAGTGGATCAGCTGTGCTGGAATGTATTTTGGTAATATCTGTTTATAGCCTACATAAAGTTTGGCTGTTGTCACAAGACACCTCCAGGAGCTGCAGGTAATAGTCAGCATGAAGTATTATTATTCAGACTTTCCTAGACGTTTGTAAGAATAAATGGCCATGACATTTGCACACAGAACACACTGACTTACTCAGTCCTTTGTAAAAGTTGCTTCTAACAGACTTTCATATTTAATGCACTAAAGAATAAGTGGAAGCAAGTTAAAAAATGAAGGGTTCTAATCTTCTTCCCATACACATGCGCAAATCCCATTCACATTCATATAATAAAGCCCCTGCGAGACATTCAGGTAAAGGCATGATAGGATCTGATGTGTGATCTCCTGCCATGCCACACGTGCATTGCAGGAGTCATGATTGTGGGATCCAGCATCAGATCCAATCACGTCTTATTGCCGGTGCAGAGGGAGCCTGGGATTACTATTCTGGGCCCCCTGCACTGGCAAGCGGCAACCTCCTGCATCTGGGAGCCTGCAGCAGACAAGGCTTATGGCCAGGGGAGCCCCCCATAGATTGCCATGGCTGTGAACCCATAATGCATTGGCAATGTGCCACACATTGCTAGGGACCTACTTAAATCATGGTTTCACAATTTTTTTTGAAACTGCAAAAAATAACCATCTCCACAAGCACTGTGAAAAATGGGGTTGGCTGCAATGTCACACAGAATCAACCCGCCCCTCCCCCACCTTGGGCAACAAAAAAGAAGCTTATTTAAATACAAAGTTTTAAATATAATCCTTAGATTTATAATAATACACTAATTTATATGATATTTCCACAGAATTTTCTATTTAATTATGCAGTGTTTGCCTCTCGGCCAATCAGCAGCGAGGGATGGAACCACTAGGGCCCCCCCACCAATTAGTGGTGAGTGGTGGAACCGCCACAAAATGCCCGTGAAATCAACTGTGAGCTGCAAGTAGGCCACGAAAAGCCGGCTTTGCCACAATTTAAGTAGGTGCCTACACATTGCTATGGTTGTCACCGCCATCAGCTGCAGGACTCACAGCCACAGCAGCATATGGTGCACCCCTGCAGCTGGGCGCCCTGTCAGCTGGTGGGGCTCACAGCCATAGCAAGCCCCTGGCCACCCAATCAATTAATGGTGTGCTAAGAATGAGCTACAAAGTTTTCACATTTTTTGTGGAATAAATAACTTTGTGGCTTATTCCTTGCTTTGTTCCTCCGTTAATTGATTAACTGTATGGCTGGGTCACAGCTTAAGACATGATTAACTGGTTAATCACGTCTCAAGCATGATATGTAGATGGGGCCTAGGAGTCAGGCAAGATTGCTGCTCTGGGCTGTGGATTTTCAACACGTCTATTAGGCTGATGTGTCTAGAGAATAATTAACCCATTAAGTTTTTTATTCTGATGCTTTAGTGTATGAGGAAAGGAGAATGATATGATTGGTATGTTGGCTGGTAAGGGAAAATGGTTAAAACCAGAATCCCATCTAATTAATTGTTCAAGAATTATCAGAATATAATTATGTTCCACAAAAAGTAAAGAAAAATTCTTGCTTTTTTTAAGTAAGTGTTTTCATAGTTGTTGTTTTGGGGGGTTTTTTGCAATAAAATATGAAACAGCATATATTTTGTTTTTAAATTTTTTACCATAAGGTTAGAAAATTTTAGAGGGAAAAATAACTTCAAAAAAGCAAAAGAATTGAACCATCTCTATAAATTGTTTGTTATTTTTATTATTCTACGTACCGATTTATCACGGCAGGTTGATAATGATACAGTAATTCATACCGCATGGTTACAAGAGTAATATGCCTTTATCAAATACATCAGGTATTGTTCGGTATTGTACAAATCCCTTAAAAAATAAACACATAGCGTATGCTGCTACGGTAGTACTCCAGAAACAGATAAAGTAGCTCTTTCAGAGAAAATTGCTTAATGCCAAATAAAATATGAATTTTTAGGAGATTAAGGTAGAAGAAATCACTACTGTTTGTTAAATCACTATGAACCCCGTGTTAAATCACTGTGAACCATGCTCACAATATTTTAGCTTCTGCTTAGCAAGGGGCAGCAGGTTAGGTTACAATCGGAAAAAGCAAGACTTCTTCTGAATTCCTTGGACAAAAAATTGTCTTGGGCACCCTCCCCAGTCTAAATTTCTCTCTGTGGGCGGAGACAACAGAGGGAAAATACCTTAATTTTGAACATATAAATTCTCCGTGCTTATTCATTGTTTTCACTGTCCTGCATGCACCATCTTTGCTTCTGCTCAAGACTAAATAGTAATATATTCTTCTTTTTGCAGGCTGTTACCCAACTAGAGCTTTTTGGGGACATGTCCACTCCTCCCGATGTAACCTCTCCCCCAGTAAGTACCCAGGGGGAAAAGTCCAGCTCTTCTTACAGTTCCAGTCATCTTTTTACCTTGCTTAAAAACGTCTGGATACAAAGACGTCCAAGAGCGGGGAGGAAGGGGAGGCAGGGTTTCAAAATGTTTTTTAAGTCATAGTAAAATACAAGTAAACTGTGAATCAAATAAAGTAGAGGGGGTGAGAGGGATTCCTTGTTTGCCCATTACTGCTCCTCTGTGATGTTACTCGTCTTTTTAGTGTAAAAACGTGGCCTAGTATGGCAATGCTATTGGTGGCTGCAATCTTGCATTTCCTTTCTATGTGCTCTGTTGTCCTGTCTAAAACACAGCATCCCAATCCTGTAGTTGCAATAAGAGGAAGAATCTCAGAGCCAGTTATAGCCTTGTGTGAAATCACTCTTCAGTTACTTTAAAGATGACATCCAAGTGCTACAGTTGGAGAGAGAAGAAGAATCTAAAAACAAAGGAGGAAAGTGCAGATGATGTTTTAAACAGAAGACAAGCTTGGGATAAGCTTTCTGCCTTTTAGTCAATGAGAGTGTTTTTCCAAGTCACTTTAAAGCTTCACAACAGATTGTGCGCTTGAGGGGTATTAACAGGCATCTTTTCCAGACGGGGAAGCCGCATCACTGAAAGGATAGCAACAGTTGCAGACTTTTTGCTGCTGCTAGAAATAAAGTTTGGCTCTCCTGTCTCCTAATCCGTAGCATTAACAACTAGATCAGGCTTCCGCTAATGTGTAGGGCTTAGTTCCAGTTATGCTGATGAATAGATAATACTGTATAATAACATTTTCAAAATATTTGCAATCATTTTACCTTACTCTAAAATATTTCCTAGCCTATTGCCTGTGTCCCCCAACCGGGGGAGAAATCCTCAAGCCCCAAAATCATAGACCTTTTGTATTCTGAAAGAACAGATGGGGTCAATAATTTGCCCATAATACAGGATTGTGCAAAAACTTGCACTTATCTCTTCATGTTACAGAGACTTCCTTTCTCCCCCACTTATTTTCTCCTATCTCCAGCTGCTGCTGCTCTTCTTTCACCTCTTGCTTGCTCTATCAGTATCTTTCTTCTTCTCTCTGTCTCTCTGGCTGTCTTTCTTTCCCTCTCCTTTTAAAAGTAAAAGGTGTAACCAGATTTGCCCATCGTTTTGGGGTGTGCTCATTTATTAGGGGTATGTTTCTGGGGTCTCTATCAATGTGCTGCTTGTGTTACTTGCGTTTTCATACGGAGCTGTATCTCTCCCTTCTGCAAGTCCTCACTCCCTATGGAGCTGTCTTGCAGGACTCAGTTTCAATGGGGCTGGGTTCCTCCAGCCACCAAATCAGTCAAATGCATACACATACACACAGAGATTAATGTGACGTGCCTGACCCGGCTGGGTTGATCAGCATGGACAGGCTGACACCCTCATATGCCAGGAATCAGTTCATTAAGGTAACAACAAAATGAAGTCAGACACAAGCATGCAGGTGAACAGAATACCTCTGAATCAGGCTGGGTGTCCAGCTGACACCCTCATGGGCCAGCATTCAGTTCAATAGGGCACGTCTGAGCCAAACTGGATCAATCAGCCTGTACAAGCTGATCCCCTTATGCGTCTCAAATTCATCATATCCCAATCTTTTGCCCTAACTGTCCTAGTAGTGATAACCTCTTGATGAGCGGACCCTACAGTATTCTTGGGCTTTACAGGGATCTTTGGCTTAGATAAAAGAAGCATTGCTGCAGAGCAAGTGGGGAAGGGGAAATAGAGAAGGAAAAATACACCTGGTTACCGCCAGTTTGACTATAAAAGTTATTTACTGCTAAATATATGAAATGTTTGATGGTACTAGTAGTAATAGCCATGCAAGGAAAAACAAACAAAAACGATTACCATATCACCCTGGTTCAATTGAGTATTTGGGGAAACCTAGCTCAAGCTTCATTAATAAAATTCAGGTTCAGAAAGCTATGCCTTGAGAGAAAAAGAGAGAGAAAGTGAGACTGGGATCTCACCGTTCCAAGGCGCTCGGGTGTTTCGTTGACAGGCAAAGTTCCCAGCATGATCGTTGAAGGTTAAACTGGCGACCAAAAGAGACAATCTGTTTCTTCCAGCGTCTCGAGAACAACAGCGGACGGTATCAGAGAGAATTCTCCCTCTTGAAGCACGCTGTTTGCTGCTTTACAGCTTTCTTATACCCTTAGTCCAGCCTCTTCAAAGCATTCTTTTAATTAGGTACATCATTGACATGGAAAATCCTGTTATAGAAACAATTTCAATTTAAATGAATTACCTTTTTCAGTGACAAGGTTTGGAACATCTCACCTGGTTTGGAACAGCTCAAGAAACTGGTTAACAACCAGGAAAAACATAAAGTTTTAAGGAGTAACCAGACACCTAGGAGCCAGCTCGAAATTATTATGAATATAGAAGATATACTGGAAGGGATACCACATTGTTTCTTCTCAGATGGCCTAGCTATGCTTGCACTATGAAGTCAGCATCGGTGTTTTGTATTTTACCTGTTGTGAATAAGCCTCAACTTAGCATGACTTTCAGATCTTACTGTAGTCTTTTAACAGACTTCAGGGGATTGATTACTTGGATTGTTCATAAAATTTGTGGGGAGGACTTCCACCAGTGATCCCGGGAAAAGTATGACAGCATTTGTGGTCAGGGCTCCAACGGGCTGGACATTGTGATGAACACTCAACCATTATTCAAATGTTGCCCATACCCACTCTGCCTCGGTCTCTAACCCAGCAACGGAGTTTTAGTCAATCAAGTTTAAATACTCATACTGGGCCCGGGAAATGTACAGCCCAAGATGCCTTTTGAACTTTTCTTCTGCTTAGTTCTGGTTAGATGAAGTGTGTGGGAGGGGGGAATAAAAAAAAATCCTTTTTCAGTCCAGCAAGCTGAGTGCCAGGGCTCCTTCAGGAGCACAGACCTGACAGGTAACAAAGGAATGTGGCACTGCAGTGCATGCCAGCTTCCTGGCAAGCAGCAGAAACAGCAGCTGATTTATCACCAGTGTATTTTATTCCTGTCTCATTTTATAGACTCCTGCAACTCCAGGTGATGCCTTTATCCCATCTTCATCCCAATCACTTCCTGGTAGTACAGACATGTTTGGTTCTGTACCGTTCAGCACTGCTGCCGTACCCTCAGGTAAGACAACTATAGAATTATTTCAAGAGAGATTTTTGCAGTCGTTTATTTTGCAAGTATTCATTTGACAAAACCATGTGTCCTTTTCTGGCTTGTATCTCAACATCCAAAACATAAGGGATAAAAAAAGTGTTCTACTACAGAACTGTGTCTGTTCTAATAGAATTGCAAAGAGTCCGCAGTAAAGTGCTGCCGAACAAAGGCAATCCAGTTATGTACCAGATGGAGACTGCATTATAGAAACTTTGCTAAAATTCTTCTTAGGAATTAAAAAAAGAGAGCTGGGACTTAAATGAAAGTTCGGATATATTATTTAAAAACTTATGAGATATTATAGCAGGAAGACATTTACTGGTAGCTTTGAATTTGCAGTAATAACAAGGGATAGTCTGGACTATATCTAGCCAATAGGGGCAGGGTATGAGACATTAAGAATGAGTGTGCATGTGGATGTGGGTAGGGGTTAATTATTCCACTTAGTCAAATTGTAATATTTCAGCCACACTTTCCAATCTTCCTCAAAAGAGGCAGAACTTCCAGGGTTTGCCCCAGGCAGGAGAGGCAGCAGGAGCTGGGTCAGCTGCAGAAGCAATGCCAGTTGGATTAGCAGTGAAGGTGGCTTGCCCACCCTAGACGCTATCTAAGTAGGCACCTGAGACTTGTGTCATTAAGCTACTGTTCCTCAATTCTCAAAATTCAGAAATTATGGAATAATCTACATTGAGGCACAGGATGTGTTGGTTTGATTCCTGGTCTCCCCATTTCTTTCTTTTGGGGCTGCAAGAGCTTAGACCACTGCAAAAGCATCTCATTCTTACCCATTTGGGAAGGAGAAAAAGGGGGTGCCTTGAATCATGCAACAGCAACTTTCAAAATGTTTTTTCACTCTTTTGTACTGCAGCATCTGTCTCTAAGTAGAACATGGTGCATAGCCTTTCACTCTGCCAGTGGTCATGTTTGAGTTTACACTTGAAAGTAGCATGCTTCATACTTGCCCTTGCATGTCAGGTGTTTATAAAACAAAATGACTATACTTGTAAAACCATCCAATATCCCTCAACAAGAAATATTGTGGGAGCAGGGCTAGGCTTTATGGTTATGGTCATTGCCCTGACAAGGTTGTGCAATACCTTCCATCACAAAAAAAGAAAATCCATAACCACATATTTAAGTACATGTGTAGCTGTGTTGTGTTTCCTTTCATTGCTCTCAGCTAAATGATTTCAAGATCAGTTGCATATGGTTTTTACCTGGGTGTCGTGCCCCTTTACAGTTTGCACTACCATAAATCTAGAAATAAACAAAAACATACAGGGTAAGAGTAGGTTTCTTTTACGCCACGACAACAGAAAAAAAGAGAAGGGAAATGCCACACTATAAAATATTAACAGTAAATTAACATTGTTAATGTAGCACTCGGGTCTCGTATTAATATATCACATTTTGTCTTCATAAAGCATAAGTGCGTTGGTTTCTTCTTTAATGGAGATTTGCAGGGCAGAGGTTTAGAAATCTTTTCTTACATACCAAGTTGAAAGCTGCTTTCAATTAATCTTTTCTCTTACAATCATAAATGACATCGGGTCTGATCCTAGAATCCTTATTCAGTCAAAACCTCCATTAGTTAGAAAAGAAAGTTTGATATGAAAACAAGTCAATTCAAAACTTAAATAATTTATTTACTCCAGTTTTTTAATCTTCAACTCTTTAACTGGGTTTTCATTACAAAGTTCTCCCTAAAGCAGAATTTGGCATACAAAGCGCAGCATTACAGACCTTTATTTTTCCAGGTCGTAATCAGTTTTAAATCAATTCCATGGTTCCTTAGCCACTTTAGGGTGCTTTTGTAATTGGTAGTAGAAGGCAGGGGAGATTTGTACCTTATAGGCTAACAAAAAAAGTAGATACTTAATCATAAGATTTCATGAGCTTCAGAAGATGCTGTAATAAGACATGCATAGAGCAGTATTTTTTTTTCATCTGATGAAGTGAACCTGGGCTCATGAAAGCTTGCCTCCCACCCCAACCACATGCATCATATTTATTTGAAAATGTCAACCCTGATAAATTAGAGTCTATATATGGACAGTTTATAAATTTGTTTAATTTTCCAGGTATCAAATTGAAGGGTTCTCTTAAAATTGTCCTCCCCACAACAGAGAAAGCAGTGGCTGGGGTGGGGGGCAAGTCAAGTGACTCCCTTGCCCTTGGCCCCACCACTTCTTCCCCTTACAGCCTTCCTATCCCCTCCCCACCATCAGCACCCTGCACCAACTCCCTACAACCTCTGCCTCTCCTCTCCCATGCCCCACAGTC
>NW_005842163.1:999328-1029300 GCF_000455745.1 Alligator sinensis | reverse complement strand
CCCCCCCCCCCGCCTTACTGTCACATGCTGCTGGGTTCTGTGCTCCCGGAGCACAGCATGTAGAAGCACAAGCCCTGCTGGCCATGCAGCCGTGTCAGTGCTGCTGTTTGGCTGGGCAGGGGCCATGCAGCAGTGTTGGCAATGCTGGTTATTCAAGCAAAGGACAGAGTTCTCATGTGCTTGGTACCCAGGAGAAAACCCAGCCTGAGACAGAGCTGAGCTGTGCCTGACAGTAATGGGAGGAAGCAAGGGGAGCGGGGGCAGAAACTGCAGAGGGCAACTGGAGGTGGGGGCAGGAGGCTGCTATGGGTCCGACTTGAGCTCAGGGCCAGAGTCAGAGCCACAGCAAGCACCTGCCCCCTCCAGCTTTGTACACAAATCTAAAACAAGGGGCTTTTTCCCCCATGCTGGTATGTTGGGGGGACCCTGACCTTAGATCCAAGTAAATATGGTATATATTTGGGTATTTTACAAGGTACAAATCTATGCTGCCTTCTACTTGACTTCAGATTAACATGGCTAACTATGGCTTTGCACAAAATTGTAGAGGTCAAGCCTGCTTTTCCAGGTCCATTTGGCTATGTTATAACACATACATGTTCATGGGCAATGTGCAAGGGGTAAAAGGGGCATGTGTGTCCCCAGATTCCTGTGCTGATGGTGGGGTGCAGAGCTGCAGCTCGACTGGAGCTAAGGCCCAGCAGTAACAGGGATGGTGGTGGCACAATTTCTGCACTAATGGCAGGGTGTGGGGCTACAGCCCAGCTGGTGCCAACACCCAGCAGCAGCAGGGCAGTGGCAATGGCCTGGAGTTGTGCCCCCCACTGTCAACACTTACGTGTTGGCTGTGTACATGTATATGCATACATGTGCACCTTGGCCCTGTTACTTGTATCTTTCTATCTTTGGATTACTGCACATGACATATTTATGGTAAAACCTATAGATATCTGGGAAACAGATCATTGAAATTTAGCCTACCCTTTGCTAAGTATCACTTCTCACAAGCAGCTCATAACCCATAGCCTCTATAGTCTGTGCCAGCTCAATTTCTGCATTCAGTTAAAGATATTGATTGTGCTCTGGAAAGTCATTAATGGTCTGCATCCATCTTAAAGACTTTCTCACTGTGAGGACTGTGAGGTAGAGTAGCAATTGTAGTTGAAAAAGGTCCTTCAGCTGGGAGTCCTCTGGTGTATATGGGAAGGGAGCTGTCAGTATGGTGGATTCACAGAAGTTTAGGGCTGGAAGGAGCCTCACAAGATCATCGGGTCCAGCCCCCCTGCTGTGGGCAGGAAAAACTGCTGGGTGGGGTCAAATAACCCCAGCAAGGCATACATCCAGTCTCCTTTTGAAGATCTCCAGGGTAGGTGGCTGCACCACCCCTGCTGGGAGTCTACTCCAGAGTCTGGTCTTGCTGTCTTGACTGACAGAAGGGACTTGGCTGGGCGACTGTAGGGCTGCAAGCAGCCCCAGGTGCTGCACGAGCTAACGAGCCAAGCCGCCTTAGCTGCAGATGTAACAAACTCTTATCTTGCATTGGCCAGGCACAGCGAGAGGCCTGCAACACCCTCTTTCCAGTTGACTTACTCGGAGGGCATTTTTCCTGAGGGACTTTCTGTTTGGAATTCACCAAACTCAGATTTCGTGATTTCCATCCCTCCACCCCCAGCCATTTCACACACAGACGACTTTTTCGCTCTAGTTTCTGGGGACGGGATAGGCTGAGGCATTCATGATTTGGAGGAGTGGAGAAAGAAATCCTTTCATTTTGATGGGTTGCGGCAGTAATTATTATTATAAATGTCTATCCAATTATGTTCTTTTAATTAAACTATTTCTTCACATGCCAACACCATAGGATCAACACATTAAAGAATGCACAAATAATCAGTGAGGAATGCAAAATAAATCAGTAAAAGGCATGTGACTCCTTTTATACTCTGTGTATTTCTGACTAATTGTGGTTAGTCTAAGTGTGTTCATTCACTGACTACTCATATTTAAATGCTAATGCTATCCTGTCTTTGTTCTCTTTTAAGGTTATGTTGCAATGGGAGCTGTCCTGCCATCCTTCTGGGGACAGCAACCACTCGTTCAACAACAGTTGACCCTAGGTGCTCAGCCTCCAGTTGCTCAGGTGATGCAGGGAGGACAGCCAATAGCCTGGGGCCAACCTGGTATTTTTTCTCCTACCCAGCAACCATGGCCAACCGTAGCTGGTCAGTTCCAGCCAACTGCCTTCATGCCAACACAAACTGTTATGCCTTTACAAGCAGCCATGTTTCAAGGTACCATTGCTCCCATTGCTACTGTTCCACCCACAAGCGATTCCACCAGATCAAGTCCGCAGACAGACAGGCCCAGACAGAAAATGGGAAAAGAAATGTTTAAAGATTTCCAGATGGCTCAGCCTCCTCCAGTGCCATCAAGAAAACCAGATCAGCCTTCCCTCACTTGTACCTCAGAGGCCTTCTCAAGTTATTTTAACAAAGTTGGGATGGCACAGGAAGCAGATGATTGTGATGACTTTGACATCTCTCAGTTAAATTTGACTCCTGTGACTTCTACAACACCATCCACAAACTCACGTAAGTACCTAAGTGCTCTCAACCATAATGGTCCTCAATGTGACTGTCTCCTTTACAGTGTTTTCCTTTCCCCGATGAACTAAATTGGATCACATACATCAAGTTCATATTTTTCTGCACCCAAATCCTCTCAACTATAATGCTTCTCAAATGTAACTGTCTCCTTAGAGCATTTTCTTTTCCTCTGATCTGCTAAATCGGATCACAAATGTAGACTTAGTGTCTTCATGCATGATCAAGCTTTTTAAACACGTCCTGGAATTAAGAGTGATCTAGATTGCAGACAAACTGAAATGTAATTTATACGAAGGAGGTAATATGTCTACTCTTTAAAATAAGCCTATGCTAAGTACATTAGCATTTGAAAAATGCTAAAACCATAGATGAGAAAAATATTTACTCAGCAGTGGTGAGGGAACTAAATACATCCCAGCCAGGCCACCTTTAAGTAGGACCTACAGGATAATAAGACATACCTCTGGCCCTAGTCGTGGGGAGTGCACTTTTTGGTGCACAAATGTGCTTATTCTGTATCAGGGGTAGGCAACATTTTTTGGCAAGAGTGCCAAAAAACCCCACAATGCCTACCTTGGAAGGTGCCAAAGTGCCGGCGTGCCAGAAAAACAAAATGAGGGCAGGGCATGCATGGCAGGATGTCCTGCTTGTGCCCCTTGCCCCCCACCCAAAGCCCCTGCCCCCCAGCTTGGGCTCTGTGGCTGTCAGCAGCTACCCAGAACCTGGGCCAGCTGCAAACATCTGCTGCCTCTCGGCCCCGGCCCCAGCTGCCTCCCAGGCCTGGCCCTAGGCTCCGGGGAAGAGCAGCGTGGGCAGCAGCACAGGGTTGTGCCTCTTGCTGCTGCCCCCGCCTGCGGGGAAGTGTGTCAGGGCAGCAGGGAGCTGGGAGCAGGCAGTTTTCTGCACCCCCTGCTGTGCCCTGCTGTGACGGGTTCCAATGTTGCTCTGCAGAAGTGGCGAGGGCAGCACAGCGGGGAGCATTGCTGGCATGTGCTGCCTCCCCGGAGCCTAAGGCCAGGTCTGGGAGGCGGCTGGGGCTGGGGCTGGGGCTGGGGGGGAGAGGCAGGCAAAGGTTGCAGCCAGGAGGCTACAACCAGCTGCTGCCCTCCTGTCTCAGCCTCGGCCCCGGCTGTCTCCCAGCCTAGGCTCCAGGAAGGCAGCAGGTGCCAGCACTGCACCTGTTGAGGCTGGGGCCAGGGAGGCAGAAGCTGTACCCTGCCAGCTGCAGTCGGCCCTGGCTCTGAGTAGATGCTGGAGCCCGGGCTGCTCCCAGCAGGGCTTGCAGAATCCCAGCTGCCTGCTGAGAGCAGCCCGGGCTCCATGATTAGCAGCAGCTGCAGAGAGCTGGGGCTGGCTGCAGCCAGGAAGTTGCAAACAGCTGCACTGGGCTCAAGAGCCCAGCGATCAGCTCTGTACTGGCACATGCACCCGTGCCTCGGAGCACAGGCAGCACAACCCCCGTCTCTCCCCCACTCCCGGCACGGAGCTGGTGACTGGGCTCCAGATCCTGGCGCAGCTGTTTGTAGCTAGACTGGGCTCTGGGCAGCTGCAGCAAACATTGGGCAGGCTGCATACAGCTGTGCCACGCTCTCCAACATCAGCTCTATGATGGCAGTGACTGTGCGCACACCTCAGGGCAGGCTGCGCTGCCCTGCTGTCTGCCCCGAGGTGTGCACACAGTCACTGCCAGCATGAAGCTGATGCTGGAGCTGTGGAGCCCAGCACAGCTGTTTGCAGCCTGCTTGCTGCAGCTGCCCAGAGCCCAGTCTAGCTACAAACAGCTGCGCCAGGATCTGGAGCCCAGTCACCAGCTCTGTGCCAGGAGTGGGTGAGAGACCGGGGTCGCGCTGCCTCAGGGCCCTTCCCCACTGCTCGCTCCGAGGCACGTGTGCACGTATTGGTACAGAGCTGATGCCTGGGCTCTGAAGCCAGGCAATTATGGAGCCTGGTCTGCTTGCAGCAGGGCTTGCAGCAGCCTCCCAGCCACCTGTTGGGAGCAGCCCGGGCTCTGTCGCTGGCAGCAGCTACCCAGAGCCAGGGCTGGCTATGACATGCTGAGCAAAATAGCCTTGCGTGCCATGCTTGGTGCTCAGGCCGGGGGGTTGCTGACCCCTGTTCTATATGGTCTTGAAAGTTGCTTAATAGATAATATGCTGGAAGCAATGCAAACTTTTGAACCTTGATCAAGCTCCCAAAAAAATCAGTCATCTTTCTGTTGACTTGTGTATGAGCTGGATTGAACCTTTTGAGATTAATGTCTTGTAAATGTATGATTCCCAAAGACTTTACAGGTGGAGTTTTCTTAAGCACTCAGCCCTGTGGCCCTATTTAAGTCAATGATAAAACTATTGACATCTGTAGGTGCAGTGTTAAACCAAGGCTGAGCACCATTTAAAATCCCAGCTATAGGCAATTATTAACTTATACAGTGTGAGATGTTAAATAAAGAACAGAACAGAAACTTGTAACTTCTATTCAAATCAAAGCAAAGTCTAAAAATATTTCTAATGAAGTGGAAGCAAAAAATAAATGCAATTGGTTATGTTTGAGTGATAATAGATTTATAAGGAATCTGTAAAAGATCATGGCCTATGCAACAGCATTGTTTTCTGGATTTATGTAAAGCTGCATCATGAAGATATTTTGGTGGGGTTTGGAATATCAAAATATCATATCAGAATTTCATCATCAGTTTAATCATAAACTCCCTCAAGATCCATCTCAGCTAAAATCAAATATCCTACCTGTGAAGCATGTTTCAAAAAAAGCTACAGGAAGATCGTGTTAAAATTAAATTTGTTTCAAATCACAACATTCAAACACTAGCTGGTGGAATCATCTTAATTCAGGGTGGCTGGATGGAATAAAAATTTGGAGTTGGTGGGGGTTTTTTATTATGATTTTTCAGACTGTGGGCTATTTGATTTTGGGTGCTTAATTTTACAGAATACAGCTTCTCAGAAAATAGCATTTTGGGGCAATGTAAATAGGGATATTAGATATGAGCAGGTTCTGAGTTGCCTGGCTGTCTGAATAAATGTAATCATTGTATTTTCTATTGTTATTGCCATCACCTTTGTTTAGCTCCAACCCCTGCTCCCAGACAGAGTTCTCCATCCAAATCATCAGCATCTCATACCAGTGACCCTACTGCAGATGACCTCTTTGAAGAGGGGTTTGAAAGCCCAAGCAAAAGTGAAGAGCAGGATGCTGTGAGTAGCGATATGACTTTTAATATGAGCTTGACTTTTTTCTAACTAGGAAGTAGAGAGGAATTACTGAAAGTGACTTGGTAATGGCAAACAGTAACTCTTTAGGTTGATTTTTAAAGGGATGCTGCAGAGAATATTAATTACCAAGTAAATGATTTTAACATCTGAAAGGATTAGCATGGAATTTAAATAGATATGCATTCAAATGGGACCATGTGATAAATGTGGGGGTGGGGGGTTAATTTAGCGACCAACAAAATTCCCTAGGCCAATTTGGACTCGTGTTGATGTGTGGGGGAGTCCAAGTCATGCAACATGCTGAGGAAGCAAAAAGAAGCATAAGAGTATGTATGTTGAATAGGGGATGGCTGATTTTGATTTGCAGATTCTAGTATCTCAGCTGCTTTTCTTACTGTGCTCCTCAGCATACCATTTTTCTCCTTTAGACCCCATTACACTTAAAAGTCTCAGTGGGCCAAAGCTAGAAGTATTATCCAACTGGGCACTGTAAGGCACAAGTTGGCCTGGTAAAGCAAATGTGAGTCTAAGTGAATCAACAGAAGTCTTGAGGGAGCCCAAATACTCTGATTTACATGCTGAGGGTATAGAAGAAAAGGCGTAAAATACACCAGCTTGGAATATCTGTGACTCACATAGATTTGCTTGTGAATTTAGTCCAAGGTCTGCTTTCAGGACCTGATTTCTTTTATTCATTATAGTCTGATCCAGTATCCATCAAAGTCAGTAACAGCTCTTCTATCATCTACAGTGGGCCTTAGATTAATCTTTTTATACATGATATACATGTTTGAAATCAATGGGAAATTTAAGGATGTATCAGTTGTAGGATCTCATACTGTGTGTTTAATACCTATAGTAGCTGCACATGGTTGGATGTGCCCATATAATGAAAATAACCTCTTACTGCCTTTTCAATTTTATTGTTGAGAAAAAAAGGTGTTATGTTCTTGTATTCTAGCCTGATGGATCTCAGGCCTCATCCAACAGTGATCCATTTGGTGAGCCCAGTGGTGATACTATAAACCCACAGGTCGGTAGCTAGATAGCGCAGGTTTGGGTAGGTATCTGTCCTTTTTTTTCCTCTCACTGTGTTGAGGTGTTCACTTATTCGTCCACCAATGCCTACCATCACATCCATGGATGCATGGTTTATTTTTCCTTTTCATCTTTTCCTCCCCTTCACCCACAATTTATTCTTTACTTCGAGTGGTTTGCATGGCTTTTTGCCATCTGTTAAGTGTTGCAAAGCGTACAGTTTTTGTGTGTTGCAGATGCCTGCATGCTTTAAACAATGCACTTGTAGATTTGTTTCTCAATAATATTAAAATTGTTGAGGGAAAAAAATAAGGAAAACTCAGAGATGACTGATAAATCATGATTGAATGCATCAGGCAAAAGCTTATATTTAACAAAAATGACTCTGGCATTTGCCTTGGTGCAACATATACTAAGGGGAGGAGACCATCTTGCCCAGTGGAAGGAATTTAAATAAAGACACATGAACACCTTTCCCCACCTCCCAAATCAATATGATAGGTCAATTGGAGAAATATGCCTTTCTCAATATCTGTATATAAAAGAATTGCAGTATTGAATTTGAAATTTGGGGGGGTTTTATCTCTAACATCTAATTAAAGGCACAAGAAAATGATAGTGATTATATATTGACATAGACATACTAATTCTTTTTTTAAAGTTACTATTGCACATAAAACACTTAAATCTAGTCGTATGGAAAGATAATCTTTTCAACTTCCATGCAACAAAACACTGTGTGTATTAATGTGCACTAAGGTGCTTAGATATTTTCCCTCTGTTGTATATATGTTTTGTCAAAGCCCTTGTGAAGCTACAGTGAAAATGAATGTTGAGTATTGTCATTCTGTCCAAATATATTTTACCGTCACAATTTAAAGAATATATTTCATTAGCTGTTCTTTATTGCACTTGTATTTTTGTATTAATCAGATGCATAACTTAATATGGCTTGTTTCTCATCACTGACCTGCTGGGGCAAATTTATAACAAAGGTAGAATAATTTTATTTTGCCTAGGTACTGCACTATATTATATAGCATTGTATCTGTTTTAAGCTTAAATAATTTTATCTCTACTCAAAATTGATAGTTTCGTTAGAGAACAGTTTATTTAATATATTAAAATATGATAAAAGATATTCAGGTAATTTAGCTTCGTTTCATCTTGGGGAAGCATTTCCTAATTCAATGTAAAAAAGAGAATGACCCCAATATTCAGCTGTGGGAGAAGGAAGTAAAGGTACCTTTATCTTTACTTTTTTTCTCAAAGCAGCTCCCTTTTTGCCTTTCCCATCCTGGAAAGAAAGGTATTGAGGTGAAATCAGCCATAGCTCAAGTTAGAGCAGTCACAAGGCTAATTTACACCAGCTAGAACTGCTCTCTTTGGAAATGATGGCTGTTATAGGGGTTAACAGCCCACGTAGTAATTCATTTCTACTTTCTCTTGCTCCTTTCTGTCTCCAGCCACACTGACATTGGAGAACAGAGGTCTTGAGAGAGGCTGGTGCAAATCCATCTGTTTTTCCTTATGCCCCTGCAGAATTCCTCTGTTATTTGGAGGGAGAGAGTCTGGCCATTAATCCAAATTACAAACTCACTTTAAAGCTATGCATGGACGTTTGTTTCTTATTATCTGCTTATTATATAAGTATCATGCTCGCAATAGTTCTCACCTGAATAGTCTCCGCAAGTGAATCATAATGACAGCATCTGCTTTGAATTGTTGACCACCACAAAAATGGCTTGTGTCATCTGGAAGCCAGTATTTCACATACCTTTTGCTTATCAAGACTGGCTGGTTGCTTATAACAACAGTGAAAGTTGAATAATTACATACCGCCCTTAGATTGCAAAGTGCGCATATCAAGATACCCGTGCTTATTTAACACCGTGCAAAATGGTGTGGACAAGGGCTTCTAAGAGCTACCACAATACAAATATTAAATAATAACATATGGTCAGGACATTTATATTGCCTCTTACATTTGAACATGCGGCTGACAACACTCATGTCACTCTGAGCAACATAAAGCATTGTTACTGTTTTTATTAAGTATACTGGTAGTATCTAAGAGCCCAGCCATGGGCCAGGGCCCTGCTGTAGTCATCACTACATAAACATGGAACAGAAAGACAGCTCCTGCCCGACAGGGCTTATTTTCAGTATTTCATTGCATCTCAGCACAGTGCCGTGGTGTGCAGGAAATTCGCCTCCTATAATGAGCCCCCAACTCTAAAGCATTATATAATAAAGAAAGGCAGGGGCAGTCCTTATCCCAGTCTCCACAGAGAATTGTAAATGGGAGACATAAAATAGCATGCCTATTAGGCCCAGCATTTTTTGCTTCATTTTAATTTGTTCTTCTAGAATAGGACTGCCTTCTTCGTAGGAGCTATTTTTGTACGTAAAAGGCAAATTGCAATCGGCTGGCCATTTCAGAGCATAGCTGTTCAGAGCAAGAATTGCACGTTATCCAAGTGGGACGAATGAACTTCCCCAAATCTTGATAATACTACAGCAGACTTCCAGAGTGATTCAATTCCTGATACCTTCATAATCTACTGTTCACATACACTATCTCTGCTTCCTCTATCTCAGGGTATTTAGTATTCTTACCTACCTGCTATTTCTTAATCTGATCTAAGTTTCTACGTTAGCAGTTCAGTTTCTTGGGTCCTTCATTTAGAATAACTTGGCACCTATCGATTGCTATCTCCACATCTATATTTTTCCTCTCATCCTCTTGCAGTCTTAAGAAGTTTGAAAGCTTCAGTTTATCACAACAGCAGCCATTATCACAACTACCCTTTTTAGTAATGACTGTTGAGTGCCTAGTCAGTAAATCTGACATTTATTGATAGGTTAAATCTTTGACCCACTATGATTTGAGTCCAAAATAGATCATTCACAGCTAAAGGAAGTTTGACTCTTTTGCAGAGCTATTTCTGTTAGAATTGCATTCGGTCATTTTCTCTCTTGAGAGAAAGCCAAATGTGCGTAATTATTGCAAAGAAAGAAGAATAATGAATAACAATACCTTCATTAGCTGGTTTTTGATTTTTTGCTTAGGTGGCATAATATTATTGCTTTCTCCAGCATGTGTGAGAGGGTGAAAGGGGAGAAAAAACAAAGATATTTATTTACCTAAGATTTAGGAAAGAAACTACATCTTTTAGTGTCTAGGTTAAGCTTTATTTATTCTAAGTAATAGTAGAAAAGTATTTTTTTAGTCATCTTCCTCCTCAGTACATGTGGTTCCTATTACTATAGATGACAAGGAAGGGACTAACTCTGAGATGTACCAGGTCTCTGCAACTTTCATTGAGATGCCCTCAGTACATCTCAAATTCAGTTCAACATTAGCAGATACTATAATAATATATTAATATAGGGTCGCAAAGCATGAAAAGAAACAATAGATTGTTGTGGAGGTAAAAGGCAGTGGACAGAAGATCAGAAACCTTTATTTTTTTTACATCAGTGGCTGAATATTATTGGCTGACCTTATGTCCTGATTACATAATCATTAGGGCTGTGCAACGCTTTAGTCCCTGATTCAGTTCGGCAGAGATTTGGCCCAATTCAGTGGCCAAATCTCTGAATCCAAACTGAATTAGAGGACCCTTTAATCTCTATGAATCGAATTAGGACCCTCCAAATCAATTCAGAGAGATTTGGAAGTATTTGGAGATTCATACATAGACACAGCTTTAAATGTTTTTTCTACATACCTCTAGGTAGCAGGCATGGCTCGTGAAAGCTGCAGTGCTGGGGCACATGGAGCATCCCACAGGAGCGTGAGGGGGTCCCCAGCATTCTTGGCAGCAGACCTGGAAGTGGACCAGAAGCACTTCCAGTCCACTTCCAGGTCCGCCGGGGAGCACACTGGGGGGCCCTCCTTCACCCCCCAGCTCAGCGACTGGTGCCTCCTGGGTTTGGGGGGGAGCACCCAGGGTCCCTCTGTGACTGATTGCCGAACTGGGGAGGTACCGGGGGGGTCCCCAGCACACTGCCAGACAGACCCGGGAGTGGACTTAAAGTACTTCTGGTCCACTTCTGAGTTCACTGTCGAGTACTTGGAGGGCCCCTCCTTTGAGATACTCCATCCGCCCCACCATCACCGCATTCACAAGCTGTGCCTGGTGCCTCGAGGTACGTAGAAAAAACATTTAAAGCTGTCTCTATGGCTGAATCACTGATTCTCTGAATCAGCATCAGATCTGCAGATTCGGATTCGGCTGAATCAAATCAGGGACAGTGATCCGAATCAAAGCAAATCACTGTCCCTGATTTGGGCCAAATCTGAATCAAATAGGGCCTGCTTTGCACATCCCTAATAAGCATTAAATATATTCATCAAAGTCATCTATATCTTGCCTCTATTCCTAATAGCACACGAATATCTCAAGAATATCTAATATCACAAAAAATAAAATTCTGTAATGCAATCCTTTACTGACTACATACTAATTCCTATAGAAGAATAATGACTGTGAGTAAAGTTTGGCAGAGTCAGAGGCCCAACAGTTTATCTCTGAGCCTGGACCAGCCATGCAATTGGCCATCACTTTAGTCAGAGGTATTTTTATGCACCCCCTGCCGCCCACCAGATAGCAACCAAGTCTACAACCCCTGTTGCCTCTCCTCAGTTATACTACAGGAAAGAGTACTAGGTATTCTTTGGTCTCACATATTTCAACAAAAGGCATTTAAAACAACAGAGGAATTGTGAATCCACTGGGCACGTCTACACATGCAATTAATTCGAAGCAGTAAAGTCCAGTGCATATTATGCTTGAGTTTATTGCTCCTAGGCCCAGCATTTGAATGTGCTCCTGGGACTGCAGCACGCTGAGCCAGGTTGGAGCAGCCCCGGCTAGCACATGTAGACATGGAGATGTTTACTGTGGAGCTAATTAGGCAGTTGCTCAGTAAATGTCTTGTGGAGCTACACCCATGGATCTATTGCCAAGTCCTTATATTAAATAGTAGTCGATCTATGGTTGATTCTGAGTAGACCTTCAGAACATTTATGGTTAGATCTGATCATTATACTCCTGGAGCAGTTGTTCCTAAGCAGCCTCTGAAGTGAGTGTGGACTACTGTGAAGTAACAAGTCGAAGTCATCACACTTTTAACACTGGCACATGGATCACAAGTCAAACAACTGGCTGCCCGTCTGTTGTGCTCCATCTCTGGATGACAAGAAAATACCGTTCATTCTTGTTGACAATGGTTCATAATGTTCTCTCTACTTCTTCCAATATCGGAGGTTAACAGAGAAGCAGCAGATGCTGAACCCTGCCAGGATCTTATCTGCTAAGCACAATGACCCAAAGAGAATGCATTGGCATTACTTTGGATCTGAAACCTGCCCTGGCCTTCCATCCATTTCAAGTTTCTGCCATTGTATGATGAACCCCCAGAGTAGCACAGCTTCACAATATCCCTGAAACCGTTTTTTCAGGACTGGTCATTTCAACTTCATTTACCTAGCTCACTCAAAGATGATTAGAGCCTAGAAGCAGTAGACCTATCCATACAGTTGTTTCTCAGCTCTAAAACACCCACTGCAAGGAATTCATAAAGGAGCTGCCTTTCTGTCTTCAGGCCCAGTAATAGGACTTCTCTCTTCCCCTTGATATTCCCAAAAGACTGGAGCAGGAAAAAAAATGAACACGTAACATTGCAATAATACGTAGCAACTTCCTATTACTCCAGGACTTGAAAAGACAGTGGATGATCTTTCTAGACATTCCTTCTTAATTTTACAGTCTTGAGTAAACCATGAAGATAACAAAGTGACAGACATTTTTTTTTAAACTGCCAGTAGCAAGGTGAGATTTTTGCATGCTGGGAAATGTTTTCAGTCTAGTATAGTCTCTCTAATGCTCACACTATTGAATAGAAAGTCATATGCAATAACTTGCTGGTTAATGCATTTGCAGAGCCAAGAGACGCCAGACATAATAGCATTTATCTTCCACAGTAACAAGCATCAGTGGAAGAATAAGACAGGGCCCCTATAACTAGCCCAGTGTATGCTTGCTGACTGCTTGCCAAAACTTTTGAATCAGCATAGCCTGCTGTATGAAAGATGCATTACACTCCAACGGTGCTCTTTTCCCACTTTCCCTTAACATCTCTCTTTTAATGCAGCTTCTCAGTGCAAGGTTTTCCTTCTGGCTGGATGACCAGAATACACAGTCTCATTTCATGAAGCTTATCTGCTAAGGCTGGGCTGATATGTTGAGAATTTACATTATAGGTCAAAGAAACCCAAGCCAACAGTAACTTTAAAATATAGGGAGGGGGGGACGCGGTTTGTACAGCATTCTGTGTAGCAGCGTATCTTAAAGGGGACTGCAGAAAGGTACCAACAATTAAAACAATGGTTGGGCTGCTTTCTAATTGGGATCCCATGGAAGGCAGAATGCCCCGGGGGGTTGTGCATGCTCTCATATCAGAAGCCCAACCTGCTAGTGGCAGGTTTAGATTTACATCCTACTGGGTGCGTCTACACGAGATGCTAACTGCACAGTAGCCTAATAATAATGCACCATAGCTTGTCACAGCACAGACAGTGCTAATACGCTACTGCACAGTATAACTAGGCTACTGCACAGTAGCATCACTAAAAAGGTGTTTTCTGGAGCTACTGCACAGTAACACCGGTGACTGTGCATTTATTTAGTATTCGATTATACAAGTACTAAATTGAATGCACAGTAGCCACTGACAGGCAAGGTTCGTTGGATAGATGTGATATCTTTTATTATTAGACGAACTAAAAAGTTGGAAAAAAGTTCTTTGGATCCTTTCAGGCACAAACACCCTTCATTGGACATAGGGAGATTCTGCTGGTGTTACGTGTTCTCCAAGGTAGGAAAGAAGCAGATTTACAACTAGCACATCTGCAAAAAGGGAAATGAAGGGGAGTTAGAAAGACAATGGGTAGATATAGGAGGGGAGGGAGGGGAAGGGCCTTCAAGTGATTGCTTGCATTCCTTCACACATTTCCTTCCCTTCTCCCCTTCCCTCCTATCTCTACCCATGGTCTTCCTATCTTCTACCTCTCCTAGGTAGAAAGTTCTGCCTAGGAGAACTTTTACAGTCTTTTCTCCTATGCCTGAAGGCAGGTGCTTGTGCCCAAAAGCTTGCAAATAAAGCCTTTTTTTTTCAAAAATCTAGTTTGTCTACTAAAAGATATCTGCTTAGACTCTGCTTTTCTCTTTCCTTCCTTGTCAGGATCTTTCTGTCCCTTCTCTTCTAACCTTTGATCCTCTCCTAAGCATTTCTGTAATTCATTGTTGCTGGTTTCACTGACGGACAATGATCAACATCCACTCTTTAAAGTCAGTTTGGTCCCTGACACAACCAAAACATTTTTGGGGAAATGTCTTATATAACATTTAAGGTTCATTCTCCTGCTTTGGCATTTGAGAGGAAAACATAAAAAAGGAGAACTTTGTCCATTAATGGTATGGGATAGCTAAAATAAAATAAATAAATTAACTCTGAGAATGGGACCATTACTACATTGCCCATATTCAGTATGTATTCAAGAAAAATAGTTGGGTGGAAATAAGATAGATTTGTTTAAAGTTTATGCCTGGCGATGTCTAAAATATATATATGTGTGTGTGTGTGTGTGTGTGTGTGTGTGTGTGTGTATAACCGAGGGAGACTGTGTCCTGACATGTATGTCCATCTCACCTTGTGATTCCAAGGTCAGTGAGGCCTTGGGATATCTGTCAGTTAAGTGTATCTGCATAACATAGAGCTATTTGAGATGTTCTATAATAAGCATACTTGACATTTTCAAAGATTTTTCTCTTGGCAGCATTTAAGAACTGGCATTTTTTGTTCTAAGGGAATCTTTCTTTCTGCCCCCCGCCCCCCCCCCCTTCTTTCTTCTGAGCTTTCTGTTGCATTCACCCCAGGCCCAGCAAATCCTGAAATGCCAGATGAGGACCCTGTTACATGTGTCAGATTTCCCCTTTAATTAGTATTGATTTTCTCTGGACTAGCTATGATACTTCATTCTGCCAGGTTTGTGCCCGCAGTACATGAAAACTGGCAGTGGCAGGGCATTCCTCAAAACAGAGCATGCAAACTATAGCTGTTTACTTCCCAATCATCTCTTATGATCAGGGCTGTCCTGGGGGGGAGGGATCGGGGCGAATGCCCCAGGCCGCACGCTTTGGGGGGCCCTGCGGACTGTGCTGTGCAGGCCCCGCCACGGCTGCTGCACGTTGCTGGCTCCGCGTGCCACCGGCTCCATGCTGTGGCTGCTTGCCACCCCCTGCCCCCACACGGGCTGATATGCCCTGGGCCTCGGAGCACCCATAGGGACAGCTCTGCTTATGATAATCTTCAGTTTTTCAAGGTCACAAATGATTTGCTTCTAGCTGTAGATCATTTCAACTATGTCATTCAAAGAAGATTTATCTTGCTTTCTGCTAGTGGGTGTACTGTAACCTGGCTTGGCAGTTGTAGGAAAAGCACAGCCGAATCCTCTTAAACTTCTAGATATACAGCTTTTTAAAGAGATATAATGAAGACAGAAAAAAAGAAAGACTGCTTCTAAGATGTATGGGAACAGTAAGACAGGATTTTGAGTTTGCACTGGTGATATGAAATTCCTGCCTGTTGGGCAGAGTCCAGCCCTGTATTGGAACTGGAACAAGTGGAGACATAGAAACAAGTGGGAAAAAAGAATCGGCCATCAAATATGAGTGCAGACAGAAGTGGAGCTCCTGGGTCTAACTCATAGCGATTCACAGAAATTGCTATGAGTTAGACCAATCACTCCTATGCAGCAGAGATTAGCTGATGGATCAGGAGGGTGGATGAGACTGTGTCTTTCCCTGGCTCTGTCCCTCCTCCCCTCCCCTCCCAGCTCCGTTGCTATCTCTGGGTGGGAGGAGGAGGATTTTCTCTGGATTTTTCTCAGCCCCGCTAGAGTGGTGGGGGGCGGTAGATTGGAGCCCCCCGCTGAGGTTAGGGGCTCCAATCCACTGCCCCCCCACTCCAACAAGGCTGAGAGGACCCCAGAAGGGACCTCCCTCCCCTGCCTTCTCTGCCCTCCCATCCAGAGATAGCAGCTGCAGCTCGCTGTGCTGCAGCTGGAGCAGACAGAAAATCAGTTTTGAACCTTCATACAACGAGGGTTAATTTTGTCGTGTGATCGGAGGGCTCTGCAGCCTTTCTCTTTTGTTGCAGCATGGCTTTAGAGCAATTTCAAGGGGCCAGTCATGCAACAAATGTCATTTCTGTCTGCGCCCTGTGTCTACCAGCTGTTGCTGCTCTGTAAAAGAGGAGACATAGGCTAGATACAGACATTCAAAAAGCCTGAGGCAGAATCTATCTAAGCCATGCAGTTTTCTGCAAGCAGTGTAGTTTAGATCGGTAGCAAAAGAGCACACATTCACCCTTTGGTCGGGGAGGCAAATCTTAGACTGGATTCTGCCATTTTTAAAGCAGCCTGTATGTGCTGAGCTTCTATTCTGTTGTGGGTATAGACCAATTTCTGCTATCTTATACCAGTAAAAGTATCATGTCTGTATCTGGCCTCAGAGCCTGCTGACAACCTGAGGCTAGTAGTGGACCCATGGAAAAGCTATTCTGGCACAGGATTAAAGATTTTTTTTTCCCTTAACTCCAGAGCAATGCATTAACTCAAAGGCGAATTGCTTTGCAAAGGTGAGCCAGCACGTGAGTTGTTGATAGTTCATACCACAGGCTGCATGCATTGAACATTCAAGAAAATAGCCCAGTTTTGGTTTATATTCAGAAAGGCTACAGTGGCAACTTCAATGAGTAGAAACCCACAAACAACCCACTATCCCAACCGAGGTGTTTTCTACCTCCTCACTGGCTAGTCGGGGAGTAGATTTGTCAAATCCTCGAAGTTCTCTAGTTCAGGTCAGCACTGCTGACCTTATTGCAATGCAAATTTGATTCTAACTTCATTACATTCACCATCCTACTGGTATTTATCAAACTGGAAAGTTAATGTAGCATGGTATTAATTAGCCTTTCTGCCTGTCTTGTTCTTTTTTAGGTGTCATTTTCAGTTTAATGAATTACTTTCTGGAAATGTAGTAGGGTGAATTCTAGGAGAGAGAGAACACTTGCTTCATCCACGAAAACATGCGCTGTCAGATATGAAAGATCACTCTAAAAACATGGCAGCCTTTTTTATTTCCAAGCTATTCAAAATAAAATAGCCGCTAGCAAATCATCGTGCCTTCCTTCCAATAGTTGTGATTATATTTCGATTAATGACTGTATAGACATAATGCTAATCCCTTCCATTAAATGTCATACAGAGAAGTCCAACCACAATTTCATTCGTTTTACTTGCAGTAGCTATTAATCTGTTAGCAAATACGTATTCTTCATAAACAGCATGTAATAATACTCAGCTTTGTTCTGTGACATACTGTTTGGACCAGCTCCTCTGCCTGAGAAGACTGGAGCTACAATGATTTGTACTGGGTAGGGCTCTGACCCATAAACTTGAAATAATCTAATCATCTAATTAACTTTTCATTTCTTCACACACACATGCTCGGCAGTACTTCTTGAGGGCCAGTATACAAGACGTGCTGTAAAATGTATTCAAGTATAATGATGTTAAATCTCTCTGACATAAGTCAATTTTTTCTTTAAAATGCCATGTTCTTTCACAACTGCATGAAAGCAAACATTTCCTTAGAAGTTCCCTTTGGATTTGAAGTCTAGATATATTGCTGTTCACAAGCAGATGTGCTAAAAATGTTTTGAGGCATCTATGCTTATTTTATTTTTATTGTTCTCAGGAAGATGAGCCTCTCTACGCCCAGATCAACAGACCTAAGAAATAGCATTGTTACAGGCTTGTGGTGCTTCAAGACTCAAATGAAAATCTACAACCTGACAGGCCTTTGGCACTCATGCTTTTTTCCCCAATTGATCTCGTCTGACAAAAGATAAATGATTGCCCTACTGGATCAGTTCGACAAACTTCCCTGACGGTTTTTGGCAACCAATGGCAAATTTCTATGGCAGCACAAAAATAAAAACGAGCCCTGCTTACCATACAGAGTCCAGCCCTCTCGCCGTGAGTTATGAGTACACATAATTGGAAATCTTACACCTTGTTCTTCTTTTAAACTTTTATCTTCTATACGCCACATATGAATACTAAACATTTGAAATTCATCATGTATTAGGCATTTTCTTTTCCGCAAAAAAGCAGAAACGGTATGTAGCAGTGGCATCATCATTCAACAGCCTTTCAGGCACAAGTCGGCACTTTTTATGACATGGTGACATGTTTCGCATCATCATTTACACCAGGCGGATCCTGACACATTTTCCCCGTTAGGTATATTTAAAAAAAAAAAATACTGGCTGTGTCATTTTTTTTTTGGTATTTCTATTCTGTTTGTTTTCTATGAGTGACAGAGTCTAACAGCAAAATGCCTCCTCTTGGAAATGATTCCTAACTTGAAACCGCAGAATAAAACTGCATTGATGATTCATCCTGACCGAAAAATGTTGCCAAATGGACCTTTATATTAGTGCGTCATGAGGAAGAAATGCTACTCTTCTGTTTGAATACTCATGCTGTGGGTAGAGAAAGGACATCAGATCTCATTGATGAAAGAGATGAAAAATACATTATTTCCTAGGAAACTCTTTAAAAAAAAAAAAAAGTACAGTAAAAGGAATATTTTTTATTTCTTCAATCTCTTGCTGCTGTAATGCTATGCAGACAAGCATTTTCTTCTCTGTGTGCCATTTTTGAAGAAAAAAATCATTTGCCAAATAATTCTGGTATGATTCTGGTTTATGGATTTGGATAAAACAGACTTTTAAATGGGACACCAGTGGCATGAATTTTGGAATAACAAACTGATTCTGTGATCAAACTGTTCATCTTTATCACTTTTTTGTACATCAGAAAATTCAAATGGGATTTTTATTTTATAACTTGAAAAAAAAAATCTTACTGTTAAACTCTTTAAATGTTTAAGGGGAAATGGCTTTAAGGAGTTCGAATGAAAATTGCCAGTTTTTTTTGTAAATATAAATGTTCTGGAAGTTCTTTTAATAATGCCATTACACAGTAGAGAAGGTAGCAAATTGCAGTGCTTGGGAGGTGTGGCAAACCCAAATGGTGGTTTTTGCATCACGTATGTTTTCTCACATGCTTATGATAACGGGCTGAGGCTCAAGTGCATTTGCCAACAGCAGTTAGTTTGTCAGCGACTAGTTAAATTGATGGGAACACATGATTTTTATGATCTAGCTTTTTCCACGCAAATGTATTCCACATCTTTTTCTTTAAAAAAAAAAAAAAACCCATTTCATAGACATTTCTTTATGATTCTGACATCTCTTCGTGGAAATCATCAAACTGTTTACACACAGATCAGAAAAATTAAAAACTTCCTTTTTTTACATTTATGAAACAGAAGTGCAGTGTTTGGGTTCATATGTTTAGCACATGATTTTCAGGAAAAAAAACTATATTTTTGCCCTACAGAGAGTTGTTATACAGGTCAAATGTGTTTTCCTGATGTTCCTATGCAGTTACAATGTATTGAATTTAGTGGTTTAACACTAAAAAAAAGTTTAAACAAATCAAATGATGAATCTGTTTTTAGGGTTATTGTGCCGATTTTGTTTTTAAATTGAAACATTAGGCTTTCCATTTCTGTCATTGATTAAAATAGGCCTGGAGTTGTAAACTTTTTACTTTCAATCATCTATATATAAACTAAAAAAGGGTTTAGAAATCAGTTTATTTGCTGTAAACGAGGAAAGCTGAAAGACGAGCAGGGGTAGTCATTGTACAACCAAACCTCATAACATGATTCCAGTCTCTTATGTTGAATGAGATGCGTTAGCGAATGTATGCAAATGACAGATTATCTGTGGATAGACCTAATGAACATACAGAGAAAACATGTTTTATCCCCATCCACCATATCCTTTGGTCCATGCAAACAGTCGGTAGCAAAGTCATTTTCACATCAGAAGAAAGAGGCAAGCAGTTATCTAACTTTAGGAGTTAAATTAAAACATACAGGTTATAAGTTTGGGGATTAAAATAAGGACAAAATATTCCCGAAGGACATTTCTTTTTACTATTTTTGCTTTCAATAAGTGGTGCTACTTTCTTCCTCAGTAAGGCTCTTCTTAGGTTTTCTCTTGCAAAATGGACCCATCGAGATAATCATTTTGATTCTTCATAAACATTTGAAGTATTGTATAGTCAGTGCATTTTCAGTTGCGCAGTAAAATGTTCAAAGAGAAAGAAAAGCAAAGTCATGGCTCAGTAAATCCATTGTCATTCCATTTCTAGAGCTCAGACTGACCTACCTTTGGGTGGAAGAAGTCCATGCAAAAAGTAGGTAAATATTGAATAGGGTTGGGATTTTTGGATGTTTCATGAGAGATGATAGTCCCCATTGCCATCGACTGTTTTCTTCATTTTAATCGGCGTTAGGAAAAAAAAAGAAATCCGGAGCTACCATACCATAGCCCTAGCCTGTCCTTGTCATTGTTGAGATGCTGATTTGCAGAGGAATGTGGGGGTATGCACTGTATCAGTATTGTAGATAAATACATGATCCAGCTTGTGCAATTGTTTAAGTCCCTCATCCTTCACTAGCACTAAATTTGTCACTTTAAATTTTTAAACCAGGGAATCCCACCCACCATCCTGTTATCATCCCCTGTAGTTTCCTGATCTTTACATGTCATGAAAAATATTTTGATAGATTGTAGTCATCCAAGTGTCTGATGAAACTTATCATCTAATAATGTACTGGGCACCTTCTTTGCAAAAATGTTTACTCTGTGGTTTTCATTCATTTTTATTTCTGCATTCTGACACATATTTTTTTAATAAAGATGAGAAAGATAAAATGACTGTTGCAGTACATTTCTAGACCTACTTTAACTTTACCTCAGATGATGATCATTATTTGTTAACATATATGGACACATTATTTTTAACTTTATGTATAATGCATTCAACAAAAGAACAACAAATTTTTAGAATTTTCCATTAATTTCTGTAACACACCATGTAATACTGTTACAAATAAAAATGTTAAAAAAAAAAGCTGTATCATTTGAGTGAATTTTTCCATGGATGCTGCCTCAAGTTGTGCTGCTTCCAGGAAGGAACAGACATTTCTCTTTAGTACAATTTGTCGTGGCCAAGTGTTGTGACGGTGACTAAAGCTATTTTGGGGGTTCCTTAATTCTTGCGTGCCCAACTTGAGACACCTTACACAAAACACACAGTGCCAAGTGTCTCAAAATGAGGCTCTTTTTTGGGTGTTTAAATATAAGCAATAACTAGAAATAAATATTTTTAGAAAATGGCTCTTATTTCAGCATTGCTCAGATAAACCATCCTATGAAAAAGACCAGGGTATGTGACAAAATCTTATATTGGAGTTAGCCTGTGACTAGAGAAGCTGTGGATCATCTTCTTGCTGAAATGTCCCTCCTCAAATACATTGCTTTGGGCCAGATCTTAATCTGTCTGTAAGATGTCTAGGTCTTTGCCATGGATAGCCCCAAAAGTACACCTCATTTCAGAAGACAAATTCTAATCCACCTAGGGAGATGAAAAACTTTCCTATTTTCTCAATGAGCAAGCTAATGCATCCCTAGAAGTCAGTTCCTAATTCATCCCAAGGAGATGATTAGGATTCCAGTTATATTCTAAGAAAGGGCAACCTTTGTCAAACCTAATCTGTGCGTGAGGTACAGAGCGCTCTCCTTTTCCTTCAGTGAAAACATCATGCCATGTTGAAATCCAGCTCTCTCCAAGATATACATGGACAGAAAAGGGGGGTTACCCATTCCTCTTTTAGTTCAGTTACCGAATGGTCTGAGCACGGGCCAAGAAGTGAGACCCCAGCTGCTAGGCCATGCTCATCAGAAGATGTTTGACTTTGTCTTTGTCTTCCCAGCCAAGTGTCCTAATTATCTGACCATAGGGTAGACAGGGTGAGAATATTCTACACCCTTGTTGAAACTCATCCAGTGGGCAGGCAGGCATATGAGGGTTGTGGACCCCAATGAAGAACAAACAAACAGGAGTATGGGTCTGTAAGCCCAGAGATGGGGAAGCCCTCAGTTCTGGCCCTCATGCTGTTTAACTGTTTTATCCAATGACTATTCGATGCAGAACGCAAAAACAACATTGAGGGCTGGAATACGGGTTGGAAGTGAATGCCACAGTCCACTGATTTCTCCTCACTGGGCTAGAGACTAAAGCATCCTCATGGATACTCTTCTTCTGGACTCCTGAATCTTCAACACTTGACTACCCAATGGCACAAGATCAGCAACAGGATATGGATATTTTAAGCCCTCCCTTGCCCCATGGTGTGGTGGATAGGGTGTTTTGCTGGGAAGTAGGAGACTTGGATCCAGTCTGGCTGAGGAAAGCCTAAATCATTGTTCTTATACTTTTTAGGTATACGCCCTAATCATTAGACTAATGAGCTAAAAAGTGGCTAGACTCTTCCTGCTCTTCCCCTTTCCCAACTAGTTTTTCATCAATTGAGGGATACATGCACCATTCATACAACATTTATAGACTTTCCCAGATGGAGTAGGATTGCAACAGTGTATGAGCAGAATTAGGTGTCATTTTATTTCAAACATGCAGTTGGTCCAAGAAAAGATGTGACTCTAAAAAATCCTTGCCTTTTGCATAACTCCTGGACTGTCTCAGCTACAACATCACTCCAACGCTACCATGGCTCAATAAACCACTTCTGAGCATATGGGATTGTTGTCCCCAAAGGACAGTGAGTTCGTGCCCGGTGCGCTTGTGCCAATAAACACACAGGGGTGAAGGATCCAACTTAACCTTTATTTCCTGCGCAGAAAGTGGTGCTTGGCAATCATTCGCAAAGCAAGCACCCCCACCCCAGTGGGCGTCTGCCTTATATAGCTACGTAACAGGTTAAACTTGCTGATGTGATGAAATGTGTAGCAAGCCCAGCAAGTAACCCCCCTTCCAGCTCCCCCCCAAGTAACCCCCCTTCCAGCTCCGGAACTTTGTTGATACAGCTTTTCCTCTAGCGAGGCCAGCAATTATAAACAACTAAGCAACAAGCAATCTCCCCCAGCCTAAACAACCTACTCTATGCCCTTGGTTAGATAAAATACTTTTTTCAGAACACAAAGCTGTTCCTGAAGTAGAAAATGCATAGTAAGAGTTCAAGGGATCTCTGCTGGACATGGCTTCCAGCCCTACCTCTGTCCCTAGGGGTTTAGCCAGGTGCCCCTGAAACAAGGGGTGCTTATCAGGATAGGCCAGAATGGAGATGTATGAAATCTGGGTATCCTAGTGAATGGATGGATAGTTCAGAATGGATTAGGATCACATATAATGACTAAATGCCTAAGAGTAAGTACCATTTAAATATCTTGGATTGAGAGCTAGCCCATTGCGTTCATAATCTTGACAACTCTTATGGCAAAAAATCCAATAAGGACTGGAAAAGATAGACTTGATTGGCCAAAATTTTGAAGCACAAGTATTCAAATATGGGCATACAGACCTATTGTATGGAAAAAATATTTTATTTTTTTTATTTTTATTAACCAGAGCAGCTATATAAGCTTTTTTATTATTTCAGTGGAACTTTTGACAAGCTCCAAGTTATGCATAGGTTCAAGCATTTTGCTGGATGGCAGGACCCTCATTAGATTGGCTCAATATTTAGCCAACTCTAAACACAAAAGGCAGCAGAAGGCAATGTAGACTCCATGTGGGATGACCTGTTTGTTCTGGTGAGTAGTGCCAAAAAGAGAAGACGCAAAACTCAACGAGGAAAAAAATATATTTTGGTACTATTTTCTCTTCCCTAAAGAAAAAAAAAGTTTAATCTTCCTGTATGTCATACTGATGCATGCAATTGTTTATAGGAGTGTATATTGTCAGCTGAGAGTTTTTAATCCTTTCAAAGTTCATTCTTTTATAGTATGTGCATGTTAATACTATTATAATTGCAGTACAGTAAAAGCTCTGTTATCCAGCATCCATGGCGAATGGGGGGTGCTGGATAACCAAATATGCCGGTTATCTGAGAGGCGTCTTTGCCTATTTGGGCCGCCGCCCCTCCCACCATGTCTGGTGCACCAGGGCTTTCACTCCCTGGCATCAGTGCGCCGGGGGACAGCGGGGGAGGCCCCATGCAGGCTGCTTTGCCCCGGGCAATGGCAAACAAGGAAGAAGTGGGACTCATCGAAGTGCCACTTCCAGTTTCACTTTTGCCACGTCAATCAGCAGGTGGTTCTGCGTCGATTAGCATGCCGGTTAACAGAGCATTCCGGATGGTAATGTGCCAGATAACCAGCTTTTACTGTGTTTGAATGTTCATTAAATATTAGTCAGCTTTCCATGGAGAGCTTGGAGTGTTGTTTGTATTTCATTTTAATAAAAGCCTGGCAAAAGTAGTGAAATTAAATTCTGATCAGATAAATTATAATAGTAAAAAAGAAATGTATTGGCTTAACTTGATCTTTATCTTACATTAAAGACTTGACTTCTAGGCTAATTTATATCCACATATCCCCATTTAATTGCATGATTTTGCACATATGCAAGTGTGAGCAAAATTGGCTCAGGCGTTGCTTTATGGTGCTTAAGATTAGAGTGAACTGACTTGACCCCTTAATCTGACCTGCAGAACGCAGGTTTGTAGTCTGTCCTCATATGAGACTCCTAGTATTTCACAGATCAAATAACCTAGTGTGCTTTTTTTTTTTTTTGGCTTAGCTTGTAAGAGTTTGGGGACAGTATTTATATTATGGGTGTCTGCACAAGTTGTGATTGCATAGCAGTGGAGGTATCATGTTATGACTTATAACTGTGTTTGACTGTCTTCTGGGCTTGTGCCAGAGGCTGATCCCAGTTAACCCAGCAGTTAAAGGCTCACTGGTCATTCAGGCAGAAGAGTGCAAGGCAGCCAGAGGGCCATATCACTCCATGGCATACCGTTGGCTGTAAAACCTGTCAAATCTTAACCACACAAGCCTATTGAGCTTGTAGGAGTAGTGAGGAGAGGTTGGAGGGGGCACCTTTGGTCTGATTAGAGTCTTTATGTACTAAGACAATAAGAATAATATTTATAAAATATTATTCTTACTAATGATATGTTGTTGTTGTTATATCAACAGGAATTATTTTGCAAATAAATCTTGCAGAAACCCAGACTCTCCAAAAGTCTATATGTAGAAGAAGGTTTCATTTAGAAAGTATAAAAAGTTCCAAAGAAAAAATATATTCCAAACCAGAAATGTGGGAAAAGATATTCAGGGGTTGCCCCAGGTTGGAAGAAGCGTAGGGTAGTGTAGCGTACCATGCTATATACAGTATAAAAGGTAAGCAGAAAACTTGTATGCATAATTATGAGATTTGTAAAAGGAATTGGTTGGCATTCTGGAAGTCAAAACAGAGTCCACAAGAGTGGAGAAATCTTTTCAGAGATGAATGTGCTTGATAACTGTCACAGCCCAAAGGTGTGATTTTTGTTTTGTGTGTGCTTTGGCACCACTGAATTATGTTCCCGCTAAATTGCAGCTTCTTTGCACGGTGGAGTTTTCTGCTGCCGAGGAAAGCCCCGGTGTAAAAGAATTCCTGACAATTTGTAGCATTCTTTGCAGTGTGCATTTCTTTGTTGCAGCACAGAAATGCTCGTTGCAAAGAGTTCCTGCCATTTGTATTCTAATTCGAGTCCGATTATGGGCTTGCGTAAAATTATTCACACGTGGCGGCTAGCGATTGGCTTGCTAGCCATATAAAAAGCTTGAGTGGTTTCCGCCCAAGTTGGAGGACTCCACGAACACCAGGAGGAGGAGACTTCACGCTGTGTGAAGATCTCTAAGCGCTGCGGAGCCTATCGAACCCAGTGCATTTCAAGCAGGCAACAGGGGTCTGATCAGCCTCTAGCCTCTCCCCATCACCGAACGCAAACCTTGATATACCCCTCTCCCTGCGCGCAAAAGGATCCATGGAGCCTCGACAACTCCGTGGGAGTGATCCAAGTGTTGTCTGAGTCCTCAAACGAGGATTTAAGCGGAGCTGTGCCTGGGAAACTGTCCAGCCTACACCGCGACCATCTTCGGTGTAAGTAAACTATCTTGAATCAACCATTACGCTTCCGTGCCTAATTCTAGCGTGTCGCCTGTTCTCTCCGACCCAGCGTGCCCGGGCGGCTGGCCACAGCCCGCGCGGCGCGAAAAAGGGCCCGGACCGCTCCCGGCCCGCACAATAACATCCTACTGACATATTTCTGTACTGGTTATAAACACTTAGTGGAGGAAGAAATTGGAGTTGTAGTACAGTACTTGCTAAAATAGTTTGCATACTTTGCAGCCACTGGAATGCAGTTATAACAGTTTTGTTTAGAAGTCAAAGGGAATTTTTTGAAGACTGAAAAGCTACATAACTACCAATGTAAAGGCTGGAAGCTGATTCTTTTAAGACACGAAGTGCTATCAGATAATGGGATGCAAAGGTCCCTGATAGGTTACGTCTACCATGCAGTTAATTGGCTAATTACAGAATAAATTTAGACATGCTACACATGCAAATTAATTATCGCATAATAAAAATGGCCATCAAGCTATAAAAATGGCCAGAAAACCATAAAATTGTTACCTGAAAAAATGTAGAACATTTTTAAAGCTGGTTTCTGTCACGCTTTAATTTGAATGTGTGGTTTGTCACAATAAGAATGCCAAAAATATTTAAAATAATATTAAGACAGTTAATTTAATGTAGGGAGAAATAAAATATTAATGTTTCCCAGTGTTTTAGCTTCTTTAAATCTAATGCTTTTAATTCCCTTTTGTAAAGCAGAAGGGCCTGATTCCTTTATATAGCCAGCTTATGTAGCCTCTCCAGTGGCCGAGGGGAAAGCTGCTGGCAGGCCCTGAGCTGTGGGAGGCCCTGGTGCTTCCCTTTTGGCAGTGGTGCTCCCTAAGACCACCTAGGCAGGGTGCCAGTGGGTAGGTGCTGTCCAGGGGGTACTGCTGCTGCAGAGGGAAGCACCAGGGTCCCCTGTAGCTCAGGAGCTGCATGACCTGCTAGCAGCTCACTCCCTGACCGCAGGAGATGCAAGCAGGCTCCAGGACAAAAAAAAATAAAAAATCAGGCCCCTCGCCACTTCTTTTCCGTTAAAGTATTCAGTCAAAGGATAACTAAAAATGCTGTATTTAAAGAAATATTGTTGCAATAAAAATTTAATTGCAAACCTTCTGCGGGTTTGAGCTAGTCATAGTAATTTAACAAGTACTGCTTACAGATGTGATCTCATACAATGCTGAGGGTCTCGCTAACAGAAGGCCTGCAGAATAAATCACTGAATGTGTAGAACTCTCTCAGAGTTTTGATAGATTTCTCTTTCCTTGTCAGTGAATTCTAAACCAGCAATTGATAGTGTTGACTGGGAAGTTTTGGTTTTGAATTTATTAATGTATAATAGCTGTGTTGGAGTCATATCATGATTTTATTTACTTTAACCAACACCCTATGGGTTATAGAAAGATGTAAAAACTATATCAAAAGTTAGTGTTATAAGCTGTTATGATGCAACTGTTAGGTTTACATCCTCCAGTAATGATGCAGGCATAGCAAAACCATTGCTACTTTAATGGTGTTTCATGCACGGCTAGAGTTTCAGCAGCAGCTAACTTGTATCGCTATAGGAACATGCAGACTTAACAATTAGGTCATAACAATTGATGCATGCTTCTACAGGGTAAGCAACCCTTTTTTAGTGCTTTTAAAAGTTACCTGTACCCCAGGCTAGAGGCTTTTACAAATAAACTAATTTCTTCTGTTTGTTTCTAGGCTGCAATTAGAATTTCTAGTGCTCCAATTTGTTGCTTGGCTAATGTCCTTTATAAAGTCATTGAGTTTCACATTTAGTATTTTTCCAGCAAATGACTCTTAGTAGGGCTGTGCAAAATTTCACCTGCTGTTGTGTTGTGACACTGTTTCAACCAATTTTGAGGTCGAAACAGCAAAATCAGAATGAAACAAAGGACATCAAAATAGCCTCAAAACAAAACGAGGCTGGTCAAAACGTTTCAACCATAGGCTGGGGATGGGAAGTCAGTCCAGCTGGGCTGACTTCCCATCCCCAGTGCAAGATCCGGTAGGGGGCAGCAAGGCAGTCCAGCTGGACTGCTACCTGGTCCCCCATGCTAGATCAGCTGGGCCGTCTCCCCATCCCCAGCGAAACATTGAAACAGCATCGAAACAGCCTTTCTGTTTCAACAGAACTGAAAGGAACAGCTGTTTTGACTTGAAATGAAATTTGATACGAAACACTGTTCTGTCGAAACTCAAAGCAAAATGGCATGGTGCCGTTTTGCACAGCCCTAACTCTTAGATGTTGGAAGAGAGTCATCACAAAGGAGCTGGTGAGGATGCCTTTTCACAAATATCCATGGAAGAGATTTCATTCTATGTTATGTGTTTGCTTCTTTAATCAACATGAAACCATCTAAAATTAAAGGAACAGAATAAAAGTCTGTAAGCCAACCACCAAGTGCACCCTTTAGGAGAAATCTCCAGGAAGAATATTTGAGCTAGGTCAGTCATGATACTGTGTTTTGTGAAAGTTTGCATTGAATTTATTGGTATCATTGCCCAAATTTGCAGGGCACAATACACATTGACTCTGCTTCTGTCCCTGGATCAGTGTGGGTGGATCTGCCCTTAAGTAAGCCTCCCTGAATTCAATGGGGCTCCACCATTCACAGAAGAGCTGAGACTATGATTTGGTGTTGCTTCTGACACTACAATAACAGATCTCCTCATTGCAGGGCATTAAACTCTTTCACAGTAGACCTTATTCAAGCAGGAGGTACATAATTACAGGTTTGCAGGATCAGGCCCTGCCTAAAGGATTATAGAAGAGGAAGCTTCATAAATAACTTCAGATAAATACAAGGATTGATCCAGAAGTGGGGGAAAGGGTATTTTTACTTCTTGCCATTGTTGTCTGAAGGTGTGCAGAAACTAAATTATAGCACAGTGCTACATGACAGTGAGAAATATATGTGGGGAGATAGCCTGATACCATTCCCGTGATTGGCAATATCATTACCTATCTCTTTCTGAAATTATCTTACTGGATGCAGAAAATATCAGATCTATTAGTGAAACAACTGTCCAGCTATTAATTTTTAGAGCTCTAAATAGTCTTATCTCAATGGAAATGTTTGTCTTCTGCTTCATCTATCATGCCTAAAATGTTTTATCAGGATCTGAAAATTCTCAAAAAGAATAATAGACTCAAATACACTATGTTTAAGTGGTTTTTTGCAAAGGAAAAATTTAAGAGGGAGGAAGAGGTCTTTAAAGATCTGATATTTTCTATCTTTTCAATCTCATTTCATGGCCTCTTGAGTATTATCCATATATGTCAATGTACCCTTAATAGAAAGGAAAGCAAATCACACCATATTTTTAGGTAAGTAAATCACACCGTATTTTAAAAAAGCAATATGGGGTTGAGGAGAAAGGAAATCAATGTTCATTCAGATTCAGAGACATCCCTAAAAATAAACAACTGAGGCTAGGTAAAAAGCTCTGTGGATGACGAGAACAGACCCATTTCCTAGTACTCAGAAGCTGAAAGCCTAAAGAGCACCAGGGTTTCTTGTTACTTTAGCATTTTAGATGTTCTCATATCTGATGCTATAACCAACTTCTGGCATTTTTTTTCCTTGGACAATAAACGATCACTTGATTGGAGTCAGAAATGGCCTCAGTGTGAGAGGCCCATTCCATACGCAATTACATGCAAAATTATTGTTTTGAGTTCAAGTCTTGCAATGTTTGGCATTCTTGTTAAAATCCCAACTTCTGGAGTCATGAGATGATATGAGAAACTCAGTGTACTTTTGAAAAAAGTAAGTCATTTTAAAATAAGATCTTTTGTATGTATGCATCTTTGTGTATGTAAAAATATTACTTTAAAATTTATAGTTTCATAGTTTCTAGGGTCGGAAGGGACCTGGGCAGATCATCTAGTCCGACCCCCTG
>NW_005842163.1:996228-996837 GCF_000455745.1 Alligator sinensis | reverse complement strand
CCTGTCCCTCCTGTACAGCCTATAGCCCTTGGCATTCACCGCCCAATCATGCTTGGAGTCCCACCATGTTTCCGTAATCCCCACAATGTCTAGGCTGGTGTCAGCCAGCAGGAGGGCGAGTTCCTCCTGCTTGTTCCCCATGCTACTAAATCTTTTACTTTAAAACACTTCTGGACTCACAAAGGGTAGGAAATACTGAATAATGGACAGGTCCTTCCCATTTCCTTCAGTACCAGAGAGAAATTAGCAATTTTTCCACCACCTCTTTAAATAATCTGTTCCAGTAGTTGGCCATCCTCAGCGCTAGAAAGTTTTTCCTAATAGCCAACCTATATGCTTCTTGTTGCAATTTAAGTCCATTATTTCTTGTCATTTCCTTTTTGGATACAGAGAACATCTGATCATCATCCTCTTTATATATAGTATTTGAAAGCTGTAATCAAGTTCCCCCTCAGCCTAGTCTTTTCTAAACTAAATAACCTCATTCTTCACAATTTTCTTTGTATGTTGTGTTGTCGGGACCTTCAAATCAGACTTTTTTTTGCTATCCTCTGAATTATTTCCCATTTATCCATATCTGCCTTGAAATGCAGTTCTCCAAAAGGATGC
>NW_005842163.1:988380-996197 GCF_000455745.1 Alligator sinensis | reverse complement strand
CTGCTGAGTGTTGATGAGTGCCAAAAGAGTGGAAGAGTCACTTCCCATCACTTCCATGTTAATACATGCCAGGTTGCTTTTAGTTTTTTGTGCAGCAATGCTACCCTACTGATTCAGATTCAATTTGTGTTCCACTATAACCCCTCCAGGTCCTTTTCAGCAGTACTTTTGGCTTGGCAGTTGTTCCTCATTCTGTATATGAGCATTTGATTGTTCCTTGCTAAATATAGTATGCTGCACTAATCCTTATTGAACTTTGTGCAATTTATTTCAGACCATTTTTTTCCATTTTATCAAGTTCAACTTAAATCCTAACGCTATCGTCCATAATGTCTGCTACGTAGTCCAATTTGGTGTCATCTGCAAATTTACAGTGTACGCTCAACTCTATCCTCTGAGTCATTAATGGACATATTGAATAGTACCAGTCCAGACAGGACAGCCCCCTGGGGAACCCTACTCAATGCATCATCCTACTTAGACATTCATTAATCTATTGATAATTACTCTTTGAGCATGATTATGCAACCTGTTATGTGCTCATCTTGGAGTATTGTATTTTCTTCACTTACTTATACGAATGTCACAGGGATGGTTTTACAGGCCTTGCTAAAGTCAATATATATTACACCTACTGTTCCCCCACCCCTATGCACAAAACACATCACATTGTCATAGAAGGAAATTGGATTGGTTAAGCATGATTTGCTCTTCAGAAATTGGTTAGCTGTTCCTGAACACCTTGTTGTCAAAGCATCAGTTCCACCACCAAAGAATTACTTTAGTAACAACAAAAAATGGTGGTGGCATGGAATTTGTTACATTGGATATCTTAAACTAACCCTTTAATGCCTTATGTCCAACATACATCATAACAGTAGGTAGACTTTGCTGTAAGTAATAAAGGCTGATACTCTGGAGTGAAAGATACTCTAGAGCAGGGGTGGCCAACCTGTGGTATGCATGCCACAAGTGGCACAGGCAGCTTCTGTGTGTGGCATGCAGCAGATTGGGGAGAGGGCAGGGAGCACAGCTCCAGATAGCCAGATAGGACAGGGTGCAGAAAGCAGAGCGGCAGATCAGAGGGGGAAGGAGATCAGAGTGGCACTCAGAGGGAATGGGGCTTAATTTGTGGTATGCCTGCCACAAAGTTGACCCCCCACTGCTTTATAAGACATTGGCTAGTGTTGGAAATAATCTGTTTCAAATCCATTTAATCTTCATAGATTTGAAATTCAATTTAATGACTCTATCCTCTACTCATTAAAGTCAATAGGAGAGCTCTCCCTTTGCCAGGAAATATTGTGTTTGCTTTCTGCTTCTGTAGAAGAAAACACGTGGTGAAATATAGAGTACTGAGTGGAAAAGTGAAAAAAAAAAGAAACTAGGAAAAAGGGGGAGGGAAGAGAAAATTTCTAATGCTGTGCACTGATTTCAGTTGGCACCAGCCTAGTCCTTGGATAGAAAAATCCTTTTATCCCCAATAATAATGACCTAGATGGGGTCATATGAGCCCAGTATTCTCTCCTGCCCAGGACAGGGGGTCATACTTGAAGATCTACATAGGTCCCTTCTGACCCAGATTTATGAATCTATGAATCAATATGTATCACAACTCTTTCTTTACTTAGGAAAATATCATGCTAATAAATAGGACTATCTTTGGATAAATGTATAGACTAACACTACAGAGGCCAGAGCTGTTAACTCATACTATAGTTGTGTGATCTACAGACTGAAAGTATGGTTTACACAGGTCATGAAACCTCCAGCTCTGAGCTTAATGACATTATTGAATTAATTAGGCAGTTAGCAAGTTTCCATTTTTAAGACCCATGAAATCCTCATCCAGCATTTTATGACTTTATTAGAGTTAAATCCTTAGAAATCTAAAAGCACGAACAGCCAGACTGGCTAATCCTCTAAATCAGTGGTGCTCAACTTCTGGCCTGCGGGCCAGATCCAGCCTATGGAGCTTTGTCATCCAGCCCACAGGATACCTCATGAGTCCAGACTTTGCCCCTCCCCTGCTGCCAAATTTCCAGACCTGTGGGGAGCCCCTGGGGCTGGATAATGTGGCCCTGTGCACTAGATCAAGCCAGGGTGCAGCCAAACCAATGCGCGGCATGGCTCTGCAGCTGGATCCATGTGTGCAGGGCCAGGCTGGTACACAGGATCATACCCAGAAACTGACCTCACGCACTGACTGTATGCACAGTCCAGCCCATGGACCAGTCCTGTGCCACTCTTCCCGTCCATGGGGCTAGAAGGTTGGGCACCACCACCAGTGTGCTAAATGGTTTCAGACAGGATAAAACTTCAGAAATGGGATGCCCAAGGGAAGGAGAATGGGTAGAAGGTAATATTCTCAGCAATATGTAGTTACTGTAGCCTGACTACAAGGAATGCAGAGATGGTATTCTAGGTCCGGTGCTCAACTTTCAATCTTAGGCCCATCTCTAATGGAAAGTAGTTACAACTTATGATAAATGCCTAGTTGTGTCTTTAAAAATGGTTTGGAAAAGATAGCATCACCTGGTGCCTGAATTCCAACCTCTCTTGTGATCAAGACCAGCTCCTCTCTTGTTGATCCAGCAATAGAGTCATGGTCAACACACAGATCAGAAATTTGAGTGCTTTGAGGGGGCTGCACAGCACAGATGAAGAGCCTGAGTTCAGAAGTGTGCACTCGATTGTTTCTTGTAAGATATACAGCGTGTCCTTGGTATCATCTTGGCACCGCAGCCCTGCATAGTGTCATTCTCCATAAGGTCCCAGGAGACCTTTCCTGTAAATGGTGTTTACTTGTGTGCAAATGATTAACAGCTAAATAAATTGTATCAAAGGTTGAGCTGTATCCAGTAGGCATATTTTAGTTTTATATTGCAACACAGTCATTTGAAACAGGTTTAAAAAAAAAAAGCCTTACCAAACCATCATTTTCTTCATCGTTATTCTTTATAGTCAGAGATGAAAGAGCAGTTAATTAGTAACCATGTGCTTAGTAACATCAGGTGAAAAGCTCACTGGCAACTAAAGCCCCCCGGCCGCTATTTTGAAGTGCAGGGACACTGATACACGAGATGCAGGAGGTAATTACCATGCTCCAGCAGACTCGATTAATCAAATCTGCTCCAACGTGCTGTAATTACAGCACGTCAGAGCAGCCTCCATACTCGTGTACAAACACCCAAATTGCTTAATTCAAGAGATGCAGAAATGTTAATATTTCAGATGCTTATGGATACTTATTTACTTGTGCAAAGAGGAACAGTGTTTCCTCACTCTGTTAAACTGAAGTTGTCTTTTAACCATGGTCTGTGTGGTTAGCATTAATGCACTTGATTTTTGTATGCCCCCTTTCATTCCTGTAATAGCTAATGTGCCGTGCTTCGTCATTGCTGCTGCTGTTAGTTAAGTAGTCCTGAGAGTATGGCCCCATAATCCTATAGACTGCAAGTGAATGACTGGTCCAAAAACCTTACAGTGTTAATAGATGAGATGACATAAATTGGAAGAAGGATGGCTATTCCTCCCATTTTAAACAAGGGAAACTGAAACTAAGAGGGTCCAGATTTTCCAAAGTTCTGAGTTAAATTTAGCCATTAATTTGGCTGCCTAAATTGAAGCTTTCAAGTTGTTTTTACAATGTGACTCACCTCAAATTTCATGAGAAGTCTTTGGTCATGTCGGGAACTGAACCCAAACTAGCTTCTTCACCTCAAGATCATACTTCCTTCTATACAGGGGGATATAGTTGACACCAGAACCAAAGTAACCATGAAGGCCGCTGCTACAGCCATTTTGCACGTATCTGCAGCCTTTGGACTTGATTCTGCAAAGCGTTCATTGCCCTTTATTCAGGATGAATTCACCCTTCGAATTCAATGAGATACGGATGTGGTTCGGACTACTTTGTGGAACTCAGTCCCTGACAGGATTTTCCTTCGGCCATGTCTAAATTACAAACTCCATTCTTCACAACACTGTCCCCTAACATGGTTTTTGATCACTGCCTAACAGAATGGAAAGGTAACTAGCACTGCTGAGAATCAGTGCCAGGTAGCCCATGCTCAGTGCTTGTTGGGGATTAATGTAATGTTGGGGGAAATGCATGGCATGTCTGACAACATTGGGTCTGGGCATGTTGAGTTTACAACTTAGATATGGCCTTCAATGACACTATTTGAGGAAGAGAGAATATTAACCATGATAAGGAAGTGCCTCTGCCTCCCCCTCATCTTTCCAAAGAATGCCAGGGCATGTTTAAATTTCAACTGGAAACCTTTCAACCTGCAAACACGAACATCAGGGCAGCTGCCACATGAACTCAAGACATTACGTATAACTGCCGTCTGCGTCTTCTGACCCAGAGGTGAAAGACAGTGCTGTCAAATGAGGTGTAAATAAAACTATTTGTTTCCCAGACAGCTCAGGGTTTACATAGGGGGAAACAGAAGTGGGAGGGCAGGGAAGGAGTAAAATGAAACCCAATGTGTATAATATACACTCTCACCAGGTCACTACTGGCCTAGCCACTGTAAGACCTTAGATATCCAGGAGAAGGAAAATCCAGTGCATCATGCTCAAGATGATTCATAGTTTATTTGTCATGGAACAACACTAAGTTGTGCTTGCATGAAATTCAGTAATTTCTGGCCGAACTGAAAGAACTCTTTTCGAACAGCACAATCATGGGGTCTGATGCGGCAGTTCTGACCCAAATAGCGTCCTAGACCCACATCCAAAGCAGTGCCAAACACTTCTAACTTCTAGCAAAGGGCTGAGCACTCCTCAGGAACTAGACTATTGTCCATGGAACAAAGAGTTTCACTGCAGGATCCGGCAGGATCTTGTGCAGGTTATAGATGCCGTGTGTCCTTTAGAACAATAAATACAAGCGATTAAAAAACAAGTACAATCTTCCCAACAATAAGGCATTGGATTTTTAGCACGTTTCCCACTTTCAATTGAACTGCTTTTGGAACAGAGATATAAATATTTTACTTTATTGGTGAAATATTCATTTTTTTTCTGCAGTGTCTTCAAAGAAACACCATGAATGTAGGGGAAATGTAAATTGCTTCTGAGCTGATCTTCATTTTCTCCAACTCCCCCAGCAGAGATTTTGGAGCTTTCAGCAGAAAGCTCTGTGTTAACGGTTATAAAGTTTGTCTTGTGAAGTTGTCAGGAGGAGGGTCAGCTTTTGTTTGCCAGGTAGGAAAAGCTCCCTCCTAATTTACCCTTTGCTACTTGAACCACTTTCAAATCCCATAACAGATTGAACTAGAGTTTAGGCTGTTTAGGATTGCTGAGAGCATTTGCTGGTGGTACCTTGGAATCACGAGTACATCACGTACAAGATATCTTTTCTACCTAATGAAGCTGTTTCTGGTTGGTTTGGTATTGGGATTTCTAAAGGTACATTGCTTAAGGTAAGTGAATTTTCTTAAATAAATATCTATGCAACACCATAAAAGGTAATGGAATACAACGATGATCGGCTGCTTTTACTTTGTACGGTGAATAAGGAATGTCATCTTGAGCTACTTCTGTTATGAGCCATGTAACAAAAGATGCGGCTTTAAAATGTATTGTAGTACAAAGTGACTGGTTTTAAAATAAAAAATGATCTTGTCTGATAAACTTATATGCCAAAATATCATAGCCATGCTGTAATGAAGGGAAAATGCTTGCATTGCAAAATGTTGTGAGCATACTACGGTCCTGGGTTTCTTTGGGGTTGTTCAGGACACTAATCGAGGCTAATGCTTGATACCTCTGCTTCTGCTTACTGACTGGCACTTTCAGGGGCACGGGCTCAGCAGAACTTTTATGTATCTAGTGACTGGGATCTTAAATTTGACAGCTGTGTTAATAACTTTGGGGGTTTACTGCCGTATACAAACATCCTTCACAGTGGGATCATTAATTTCTAAATGCACAGTATTAATCAGACCAATCTGCTAAGCAAGGGGCTCTGCTCATGATGTTTATATAGATTCATAGTTTCATAGTTGTTAGGGGCTGGAAGGGATCTTACAGATCATCAGGTCCAGCCCCCCTGCACTTGGGCAGGAAAGACCACTGGGATCAGATGACCCCAGCAAGATGGACATCAAGACGTTTTTTGAAGGTCACCAGGGTGGATGGCCACGAGCTCCCATGATCCAGCCCCCACTTTGCTGGAGGCACCGAGGGCATCAATAGGGGTAATTTGTTTATTACTGACAGGGTGAGAGGAGGAAGCATCTAACATCACTCCCTGAAAATCCATCTGACCTATAGGAAACAGGACTGGTAGGCTCTGCAAAATGAAAAAGTAGATGAATGTAATGGAGTCTGGAAGGGCAAATGATCAAGATGGGGTAGGGACTAAAACCCAAGGGCTCTTCAGGTTTCCAAGATGAAATTGGAGGACTTTGCATTAAGTGCGGGAAGGTTTATTACTAGGATAGTTGAACACTAGACACGGCACAGTGACAGAAATAGTTTTATCTATGCTAGAATACTAACTCGTGAGTCATTGTCACGTGACGTGGGGCCAGGAAATGACTATTAGTAACCTCGTTACTGAGATCAGTATCAACTACATTCATTGGCTTCTTTTTACGCCTGTGGACTGTAGTTGGTGCTACCTAAATAAAGAATGATATGTATGTATGGAAACCAGCAACAGATAAAGGAAAGTTTACAGAAACCAACAGCCTGCATTTTACTACTAGAAACCACCTATATACATACCCAGTGCTCAAGGTTGGCTTGTACAGCCACACTGAAGCTAGATGAGAACTAGCTTGGGTAGCACGTCTACACATACTTTAATCAAACTTCCTGCTTGCAGTGTTAGAAATATTTTTGGCCTGCTTCAGCTCCCAGGAGTTGCACCTGTGTAAAGTGACTTGGAGATAGATCACCATCCAGATCTATATTTTGCATGAAAGACTTAGTGGAGCACAACACAGGATTTTTATTTCACATGGACACACACAGGCATTGACCTAGAGCCCCTGTTCTGAACTCCCGGCTCTGTGATTCTACACACTGAAGTTGTCATTCGTTATCCGCATACAGCAATGAAAGGGAGCCCCTTCGGCCAAATAATGTCAACGTGAGCCTAGCCAAAGGCAGATGGGCTCGATCAGTGAGCAGCCCTCCGCAGCCCATTGACTGTGTACTCTCCAGCTGGTCATCATGGAGCACCTGTGACCCCTGTCAAAAGAAAAGGGTGAGTATCTGCAGCCCAGGTATTAAACATGAAATGCAAAAAATTAGAAGGTGATATTTCCTTCAATGGCATTGTCTGTGGAAATTCATACTGCTAGAGTCCTCCCCATTGTCCATGGTCATGCCCAACTTCTGCAGGGCAAATCTGCAGAAGAATAAAAGGTGGTGTGAAATTGCTTGGAGTCCAAGGCCAAGTTGCCATGGAAATGTTATCATGAGAGACTCAGGAGTGCAGAAGACTACTTGGGGAGCATAGGATCAGATCCTGAATCCCCTACTTGCTTTATAGGATGTATAGTTAGTGGTCACAGGCCTTTGGAGAGCAGGTGAGTTTCTGCAGATCTCCTGCAAGACTGTAAGTAGTCTCAACAATGCATTTCAGTGGCTTGCAACACCACACAGGCCCCAAGACTCTTTTTCATTGCTTGGTCCTGTCTATATTATACTTAGGGAGTATCTTCAAGCTGAGGAAATGACCTTATGAACCCAATGACAAACAGAGCTGTTGTGGAGAAAAGAATTCATAGGGATGCTGAGGGCCATATAAATACATAGATAGAAAATAACAGCTGAGGCCACTGGGGAGCTGT
>NW_005842163.1:957679-988349 GCF_000455745.1 Alligator sinensis | reverse complement strand
AGAGCGGAAAAGTAATGTATTTATTTATTAGATTTATATGCTGCCCTACCAAAAGGAGGCTCATTAATCAAAGCCTTTCTTATTTTTCACCTACATATTGTGAAGTTAGTCTTATTTTAATACAATCTGTCCCAATTACAATCTTAACAACACGGTCACCACTGTGCCCAGTGAGCCTTGTTTATCCCCATCAAAACTATCTCAAATTATATTTTTAAGTGAGCTACGCTATAAGCAAATTGAATCTCTGCACATTCATTATCTTATTGGCATGATTCCTAGAACAAATCTGCCCCAGTACAAGAACTGTGTGTTGTTACATAGGAACCATAACAATTCATGATTTTTACACACTCGAGTAAATAGTCTCTATTTCATTACAGTACAGATTTGCCCGCATGGAACAGCCTTCTCAGTTCAGTGGAGATGCCTGTGATTACTCTGACAAAGAAACAGAAGACTGTCTGACAAACAGTCCTTGCAGAAATCGAGTTAGATGTGAAGGCTTTGTTTGCACAGTTACAGGTAAGTACATACTGAATTTGGGGACAGCCCTGCTCCCACTGCAGTCAACAGTGTTGCAAGAGCTTGTTGCTTCCATAGGACCTGGACTGAGTAAAAATACCATATGTCAAAATTTAGCCCTAGGTCTATCAGCACTCGCATTATGTCTGCAAATGACTGATTTTAACTCTAGTGCTGGAGCTGAGTTTTCAGCCTGCCAGTCTTGAGCGTGCTTTACATTTTGGAAGGTTTTTTTTCAAGCAGGGAGCTAAAAATAAAAAATACAGCAACCAGAACAGCAGCAGCAAAACATGCATCTATGATGCTGGCACATTCCTGAGATCACAATGTTGTTCTCTCTCTGCCTTGACTTTTTTAGAGATCTCTGTAGAGCAATTTTAATGAAAGATCACTGGCCAGATAGATATAAATAGTCTTTATTTCTACTATTCAGCTCATTAAAAACTTGTTTTAAAGGTTTCTATTGGCATATTTCTCCCTCACCAGAATTAATTCACTCCAATGAAAATGTCCTAAACTTGTTTTAAAAGAATCTCAAGTGATTTGTTCCTGTGTTTGATCACAAATAATAACCCTCTTTTCTTATGCATATGTATTAGGACCAGACAACATTCTTTCAACAAAGGTTTTCTGAAAAGTAAATTAGGTTATTGTTTAATCAAAACTATTTCCAGATCGTTTTTGCCTTCAGTTCAAGTTCTGATTTTCTATTGGATTTTTTCCTTGTTTGGCTAAACAATTCACAACTGTAGTAGTTTTCCAGCATTTTTTATTTTTTATATAGCTAAAGGGTAAAAGTTTTCCAGTGGGAAGAGTATTCTCTAACCAGCTTTATTCAATACATTTTAATCTTCTATTGAGATTGTAAGCTTTCTGGGAACTGTAAATGCATAGTGATTAATAAAACAATAATGGATTTTTTAAATAAGTCGTATTCACTGGCTTCCTAGGAAGATGCATTACACGGAGGCTGCTTTGCAATGGGGATGATGATTGTGGGGATCAGTCAGATGAAAAAAACTGTAGAAAAGTGTATAGAAAATGCAACCAGAAGATGGAGGAATATTGGGCAATAGAGAACCTGGCAAAAGGGTAAGTCTGTATTCTTTGCATAAAGCAAACACAGGAGGCTTAATTAAAATGGCTTATTGAGGATGACCCAAATATTATAGAGACCAAAGCGGCTTTTAATCAGAATGTAATGAGTAGGGCTGTGCGAAGCTTCAGTCGCTGATTTGATTCAGTGGAGATGCAGCCTGATTTGACAGCCGAATCTCTGAATCCGAATCAAATCAGAAGACCCTTTCATCTCTGCAAATCGAATCGAAACCCTCTGAATCAATTTGGAGAGATTCGGAGAGATGCAATGATTCGGACGTAGACATGACTTTAAATGTTTTTTCTACATACCTCAAGGTACGAGCTGGCTCGTAAATACTGTGATGCTGGGGTGGATGGAGCATCCCACAGGAGCACGGGGAGGTCCCCAGCACCCTTGATGGAGAGCGCACAGGGCACCCCCCCCAACTACTTGGCTTGGCAACTGGTGCCTCCTGGGTCTGTGGGGCACCCAGGGTCCCCCCATGGCTGATCGCCGACCCAGGGGGAGTGTGTGTGTATGTGTGGGGGGGAGGGGGGGGGGCAAGTGCTTGACAGCGGACCCAGAAGTGGACTGGAAGTACTTCTGGTCCACTTCTAGGTCCACTGTCAGTATTTCCAGTCCACTTCTGGGTCTGCCACCAAGCATGTCGTTCCCCCCCCTCCGCACTCCTGTGGGACACTCTATCTGCCCCAGCATCGCAGCATTCATGAGCTGCACCTAATACCTTGAGGTATGTAGAAAAAACATTTAAAGCTGTGTCTATGGCCAAATTGCTGATTCTCTGAATCAGCATCGAATCTTCAGATTCGGATTTGGCCGAATCGAATCAAGACAGTGATCCAAATCAACTAGTAGATTCACTGTCCCCTGAATTGGACTGAATCCAAATCAACAATGGCCTGCTTCGCACACCCCTAGTAATGAATAACAGTCAACAAGGTGTTAGAGAGTGTGCAACATATGCACTGAATGAATGACACATTTGTACTTCATAAAGAGTCAACCTGCTAGTAGTCATAGCAAGGGTACTGGTTCATGGGCCGCCATGTTTATTTATTCTCTACTGAAATGGGACAATTTTGCCCAAATTGCATTGGGAGGTATCGAAGAACAAAACCTCACCAAGCTCCAGGTGATTGTTATTTGAACCATGTGACACCTGAGATAGCATGAGGGTGGGGGAGGTTTATAGTTTGATCTCCTCCCTCAGTTTTACCTGTGTGTAATTGAGAGTAGACCCTGGCCAGATAACTATTCAGTTTGTATGAAACAGTTTGCATGGCCTTTCTGAGATGGGGAAGAGTTCTGTTTAAAACCATGGCTCTAAAACCACGCCGGTGAGGAAGTTGCTGTTTGAACAGAGAGTATCACTGTTGCCGAAGAGAATGTTACAAATGAAAACCCTGTGTCCAGACGTCCTGAAACGTTGGCTTGCTTGAACTCTGAACCAGGGGGAAGATCCATTTGTCTTGCAGGTGGCTTGTATTTATTTCAGGTGGCTTGTACTTGTAATAGGCTGCACCAAAACTCCTAGGATGAAATTTTGTCCCTTTTGATGACCATGCAATGTCTGCCATTAACATCAGCAGGGCGAGATTTCATCCCACATCTAAGCAACCCTGAACTTTGGGGTATTTGACATCCAGATCCTTATCTGAATTGGTGATTTAGCTCCCATTGGACCAGAGCACAGTAACTGCCTGGCAGATTCTACCACGGAAAAATAGTCACCTAATCTCATTGCATACCAAAAGTCTACTTGCTTTTTACTGTGAAAATCGCATTCAAGGGAAAATGATCATTTCTAGCTGTCTGAAGACAGAACTGCTGAGAACAACATTACATTTAAATTTTCATCAAAAACCATTCTTTTAAACTTTCATCAAAATTTTAAAAATGACGTCAAACAATTATAGAATATGCTTCTCATCTCTATAAAACCTCAATTGCTCAATAATGTGAATTAAAGGGCGCTCTATGCTTTTCACTGTTCTAAAATTGCAGCTAATTTAACAGCTTTAAAAAACATTATTATGTGAGGTGGGTTTTTTTTTATGAGAAGCAAGTATGACACAGACCTGGAGCACTGTGTGACAGGTATGGGTCCTCAGAAAGTGGATACTAATAGTATTTGGGCGGGGGGGGCACGTACCATCAGTGACACCCACTGCCATTTGATTGTGAGTGCATTCAAATTAGAGCATTGTCCTGTAACTATGCTACACGGGGCATTCACCCTTAGGTGATAGTAATGGATAATTATTCTTTCTGATCTCAGGTTACCACATACCACCAAAAAAAAAAATTGCTTCAATAAAAAAAAAAACAAAGTTGCCCTACTAAACATTCACTGTATACAGAAAGGCTTAGGGTCTAATCCATGACCTACTGTGAAGTCAATAGAAAGTTTTCCATTGGCTTCAATGAACTTTTGATTCACGTCTTAATAGGTCCCAATACCCTGAAAGGTTAAGCTTTGCTCAGGGTTTATAATTTAAAACAAGGGGGAAACGTGATTAATAAAAGAGAGAAAAAAGAAAACTGGGTTAAAACTGAATCTGGTTATTCAAGAAAAGAATGAATAATCTGAATACACTATGATTCCCACTGCCATCTAGGAAAGTTTGGAGTGATTGTGAAGTGTTTTGCCTGGGTGCATACTTTGTTGACCCTTGTCTCTACTGTCATTTGTCAGAGAGCTATTCCAAACCCTGACTTTTCATCGCAGTTTTAATTTTACTAACTTTATTGGCATAGTGAGTTACAGAGTTTGCCAGCACTGGTGGGACAATACCAGCCCAGCTGATTAGATGCACTTCTTTTTCTGTAGTTAATATTATCTACAGAATTGCAACACTACATGAGTGAACGGTTGAAGAAAGGAAGGTTTTGATGGTAGAATCCCCAAATAAACTGTGACAAAATAAAGATAAATAAAATGACATGTCTTGCCTTTCTTGGTCACACCCTGTCTTGCACGGCTAACTAAATTAGAAACCTTATGTGTTTCACTTGTGTGCATCCAATACAGGGTAAACGGTATTACAAACAACCTGGAAGGATTGGTTCTTGATCATCGATATTATGCTGGTGCGTGTTCTCCCCATTACATTATGGACACCAGGTTTAGAAAACCATACAATGTAGAAAGCTACACCCCAGAGGTAAGTCTCAGGTTAATTAATGCAAACAAATTAGATTTCCACTAATTTTCAGTGCGTAATATAAAAACAGCCTCCCTAGTTCAGGACTACATTTTGACCTACTTTTAAAAAGTTTTCATTTTATAGAGAATATTTTCCAGTTTCCAAATAACTGTGGTATTACCTATGAGAAATCTTTCTATATTTCTGTTCTACTGCAGTCGGCAGAGAGAACATATGTTAATTATTAAATCTTAGGGGACATTTTCAAAGGCACAAAGGGCTATCCTGCTCTCAGTGACTGTAGTGAAAATGCCTAACTCTCTTTTATGCCTTTGAAAATCTCCTCCCCATCCCTAGAGGAGTGTTGATATAATTGATGATGTTGTTAAAAAAAAAAGGGTGGGGGGTGGGGGGCAAAACTATATTGCCTGGCACTCTATAACAAAAGCAAATAAGAAAAGAATAGCCAAAAACAGTACCAAAGGACATTTATATTGCAGCTTCTATAAACAGTGTGGTACATAAAACAGAATTTAAAAAATGCTGGAGATTACCTTTTATAATTACAATCTTTTATCATTACAGTATCTTACAATTAGAAAACTCTAGAAAAATCCAACATAGTCTTCAGATATAAGGTTTTTAAGGAGTGCAAAGGGCTGTCATTGAAGCAGGGAACATAAGTGTTTATTGTTCTCTAATACTCACAAGTATGTATTGTCTTATTATGGTCTAAATAATGGGTAAAAATGAAAAAGTACGTTTCTGTAAATGCACTTATCCCCTGCTAGATTAAGTAGTTTCCTTGATTAGCTAAAAGGGAGTGAACTTTATTTTGTAGAGACTGTACAACAATGCACTAAACAGGAACATGCAACCCCCTGCGGTCATCCAGCCCATGGGTCCAGAAATGTGGTGGTGGGGAAGTGGTGGCATTGCTTCCTTGCTACCAATTTTTCAGGCCCATGGAAAGCCCCAGGCCCTGCACACTGGAGTGGGTGCCCAATCCCAGCACATGGGGCCGAGTAGGGGTGGGGCTGGCCCCAGAGCCCAAACCCAGTATGCAGGGGTGGGAGGGGGCAGTGCCAGGCCCCAGGTCCTGATCCTAGCATTCAGAGCTCGATGCAGTCCATGAACCAGCCTTGTACCACTCTTCTGTAATAAAGGAGGAATAGTATTGTTCATAATATAAAGAACATGATTATTAGAGAGAAAACTGTAAGAGAAAGGAGACGCTTCCTTGTTGATGGGTCTTTTGGGTTAAGGCATATGACTGGAAAGGGCAAAATCTGGGATCAACCTCTGGTTTTGCCCCAGACTTCCAAAATGAGCTTGGGCAGGTTTGCTATAGGCTTGATCTTTTTTTGCCTTGAAATCAGAGGCAAAACTCAAGCTGATTTTAATGATGCACCCCTTGTCCTAATGAACCCCTTGGAAAAGAAAGAACAATAGTGACTACCTCCACTGGATATTATGAAGCTAATTTAAAAAATATATTTGTATAGTGCCTTGAGATCTATCTAGGGAAAGGAGGCTGCCAATGTGCAAATTATTGTTTAATAACACCAGGCACTTGCACCCAACTCATCTCCACACTTGTTACCTCACCTTTAATGGGCATGAAAGCTGTATCTCATCATCCATTGACTTTAATGATGTTCACAGGCTAGTGTGATTTGATACGTGTTGTTCATTAAGAAAGCTTTTTCCTTTTACAATTTTAAACTTGTTTAGACTTCACCGATGTCTAAGGTTTCATACAGTTTGCATATGATTGGCATACATGAGTAATTGCAATACAGAGGAGATGGTAGCTTGGTTCTGTGTTCTGTTAACCTCTACTGTGAATCAAGCGCTATTGAAGTAATAGCAATAGTAGTAATAATAATGTTTAGCAATTATATAAGGCTTTTCATCTTCAAGGTGCAATCATTAATTCACAAGTATATTTGTTGCAAATTTAACAGTACTCCCTGCTTCTATTTCAGCTGTGCAGTCACCATGTGGAAAATAAAATATGCTTTTTCTTGCTTTGTTTTCTGTTTAGACCAAAGGAAAATATGAATTTACAATGACTGAATATGAATCCTACTCAAGTTTTGAACACAATATCCTGCAGGCAAAAGCTTCACAGAGTAGCTTTAGCTTTGGTATAAAAATACCAGGATTGTTTGAATTTGGATACAATTCCAATGACAACAGGTTCAAGAAGTTTTTTCGGAGAGTGAAAAGATTTTCTAGCACAGTAAGCAATGTTCTACTTAATTTTCTGTTCAGATTAATAGTTAACATCGAATATATGTAGTTTAATCGTATGTGTGTCTGTGAGTGTATGTATTCCTGTCTGTCAGCTCAGCAATTATGATGAAGTCTTTCCAATTATGCATTTCCTATGGTCTGTTTGCCAAGTGTTCAACCACAATTCTTTGGTTTATCCCTATGACACCTGGGATTACTGGGTTGTCTCCCATCAAAATGCAAGTCAGGCCCACAACTGCTTAGCTTCTAAGATTAGACAAGAACAGGTGCACTGAATCTGACATAACTGTAAACCAATGCAAATAAAAGTGTAGGTACAGGAACAGATCCTCAGGTATCAGAAAATGGTGTAGGTCTATGGAAATCTGTAGAACTACACTAGTTTTTAAAGCTAAGGATTGGTAAAACAGATCCTTGTAAATAAAAAATGAAAGTGGCAGCAGAAATGTTGCAGAGGGGAGGATGCTCAAATTATATTTTTGGTTTCAAAGAGCAATCATGTATCAAAGTAGGCTAAGAACCAAAAATGCACAACAGTCCCATACATGAACTACCAGATGTTGTACCCAGTGACATTGGTATCCCAAACATTAAAATGATTACTCATGTGGCTTGTGCTGCTGTACTAAATTTAGTTAAGGCATCGTGTGAATGGGAATTAAATGATCAGTGAGGCTATTCCAGTCTCAAATCCTAACTTATTGGGCACATGCGCAATACCAGTATTTAAGCAAGGCTTTGAAAGCAACACTAAAGCAAGCCCTAACAGGCAACATAGCTATTCTTACTTGAGTCTTCCAATGCATACAGTGAAACCATCTGGCCAGGCATCCATCACTGCACTGAGGTTTGAATAGCGGTTGTTTCTTTTCCTCTATATCACTCTCCCCAACTTTAAGGGTTTTTTTCCCCTAGGTTTTTATATACTTTTGTTTTATAGTTCTCTTCTGTATGTATGCCATACCTATTCACCAATCCTCTTGCATAGCGGTCATCTTCCTGTTAGGCTGCTGTCTTGGACTGTTAAACCACGTTGTCTTTTAACTTTTTGCTGGCATGAGTTATAAAAAGGTCATCTTAAACTGTGACTCACTTACTTTGCTTTTATTAGTAGCATTAGTTATGTCAAGGCACAAAATGATGTTGCTTATGCTAAGCATTTTGCTAAGGTGGCTTTAGTAACCGTAAGTTAGCAGGTAGCCTAGCCAAGCAATTTATGCATCATGGCACTCACCCCAACATGCCGAGCACAACAGTGAACAGCAGTGTAAATGTAATCACAGATGGGAATGTTTCAGGGGTGCAAGTAGCTCTAACCTGCAAATTTGAACACCTCAAAGGAAAGCGCTCAGGAGAGAATGTCATTTAGACACTGAGCCCTGAAACTTTGAAATGTCATGCATCCTACCAGCTGAAGTCCAAGGAATAGCTCTGAGTTCCCACAAAAAAGTTGTTCCCTTCCTTCAGCAGGGTTGTAGTGTTTGTCAGCATGATGGTCCAGGGAAAGTATGAGAAGCATAGGTGCTGAGTATGTGGGGCCCAAGGGCCCTGGCCCCCCTCAGGAAAAGGCCAGAATGACCACCCATCCCTAATTGAAGACTGGTAAACCCAGGTTGCTGTGGACCTCTGCAAGGGGCCGCGGGGAGTGGGATGCAGGGGGTGCCACCTGCATGTGTGTGTGGACACACACATGCATGTGGCCAGGAATACAGCCCCAGGCAGCAGGGGAGAGCAGCTCCCCCAGGTGATTGCAGGTAAGTCTGGGGGGGTAGGGCAGATGAAGGCTCCCATGGTGAGGGAGGAGTGTGGCAAGGGGTAGGCTGGGGGGCACTGCCCAGCCAGGGTGGTGCATGGGTCCTGGGACCAGGGCAGGGAGTGGGACAGAGCCGTGGGCAGCTTGTCTGGAGTGGAGTGGGGGGCAACTCCCTGCTACTGCCTGCACTCCCAAGGACTGGGTTTTGGGAACCATGTGCCCCCCAGATTTATGCATGGGTTAGGGGCAGATGCAGCAGGGTGGGGGGCCTTTGCCCCCACCATGGGCTCAGCTTGGACATGCTGCTAGGGGGACATGATCTTAGGCCCCTGCCCCAGCAAAAATAAACGTTGCTGCCTATGATTAGAGCAAGGCTTATTTTGTGATATCTTTTGTTGAATCAACTACATAAGATTGTTAAGGCTTCAGGATGCTGGTACTTATGAATACACTGTCTGGAGAACAGTCTGTGCAGTGAAGGACTACTGTCCTTGAAATCACAACAGGATGTCATCATGCACATTAAAAGCCATGCCATTGTTAGGTGCGTTAAGCAAGACAGGAGCTGTCACTTCAGAAAATGATCATGCAAACAAAGAAACCAAGCTATTCTACTGTAGGGCTGTGATGACAGTAATATAAAATGAAAACTGCTAGCCAGCCTTCAGTGGTTTAATTATAGAATTGCACAAGCCATTTCATTTTGATAGATGTGATATGTCTACTGAACTCATCATTCAAGAGAACAAGGCAGACAGCACAATACTCTTGTATTCTTTTTCTTTAGAGATTGAGCCACTGCTGTGGCCTGGTGTACACTTCAAGCTGGCAGGAGGTGCTTTAATTTATAGCTTTTAGGCCGATTATATGGCATTCATTTTGGGGGAGCACACATCATCATTTGATTTCCACTTTTCATCCTTCCCTGTTGTAAACCAGCCTAGTTCTTGTCAGCTGTTTAACTGCACGGCTGATAAATGTTCCTCTTCTCAGGAGCACACCTGATAAACCTTCCCGAAATAATTTTTAGTTTTGTCAAATTCTTATTTTCCAACAAAAACCGGTTTCATTGAGAAGTCCTAACCCATTTACTCTTTGTTGCCAAACAACGACAGCGTGTTGTAGGTTGGAGGCCTCATTTCATTTGAATGCTCTTGTGTCTCTGCATTTCATATAGTCCAGCAAATTTGTTCATGCCCGATCTGAGCTGGATGTAGCTCAATACAAGCTAAAGCCTCAGAGTTTGATGCTGCATTATGAGTTCATGCAGAGACTCCACCAGTTACCTTTAGAGTACAGCTATGGGGAATACAGAGAACTCTACAGGGACTACGGGACACATTACATCACGGAAGCTACTCTTGGAGGCATCTATGAATATACTTTAGTTATAAATAGCGATGAGCTCCAAAAGGCAGGTATGTATAGCCACTGTTTACATGGCATTTTGGGAAAGGGCTATTCAAGCTGTGGGGTTGGATTTGCTTCTTCTGCTTCAACAAACATTAGGGACTCAAAAATTGAGGGGGAACACCAATCGCTGCCTCCCTACCATATGAACCCACAGAAGCTTCCAAATGAGAAGTCAGTGGAGATTCAGATGTACTGGTAGAGACGCGGTAAACCTAAGAATGAGAGGAGGTGAGACAGGGGAAAACTGTTGATGCCTATAGGATTGTCTCCATGAAAACCTACAGGAAATAGGTGTGTAAGGAAATGCTCCTCCCTTCTGTGGTCAATCAAAAGCCTGTACGTGAGTGCAGAGGCTGCTCCACCATGCTACAATTACAATTAGTGGAGTCTGCTGAGTGCGGTAATCACTATGCTCCAGCGGTCTCCTGCGTTTTGTGTATCAACATCCGTGAGCGTCAAAATGTTGGCATCATTTAGGGCACTGTTTCCCAGCCTTTTCTTCAGCATGATCCTGTTTATGACTCCATATCCTCACTCCTGACCCATAGCTCCCCACCCTCAGCCCTCCCACACCCCCAGCCCTACTCATACCCCTCACTTGTGACCCACAGCCCACTTCCACCCCCAGCCTTGCCCCCAGCTGCCAGGGCTATGGGACCAGGGCCTGCAGCCCCCTGCCCCCCAGCAGTACCTGAGCCCCAGCCACTTCCCATGAGTGGTAGCAGCTGCTGCAGCCAGAGCAGAGTGCAAAGCCCAGCTCCCCCGCTGCCCCCTCTGCCTGTGGGTGGCACAGCCAGAGTGGAGCCCATGGGCAGAAGAGGATGCAGGCTGCCCGCTGTGGGCTTAGAGCTCCCTGCCCTGCTTCTCTTCCTCTGGAGGGTCCACGGCCTAGCAGGAGGGACCCAGCACAAGGAGGGCAGGGAGGCTGAGTGCCACTGGCAGGAGCCCCACACTGGTGGAGCTGCCATGGTGAGGCACCCCCTGCCTGCCTGGCAGGAGCAGCGGTGATGATATGGATCTGTATCTTCCGCTGCTCCCAGGCAGGCAGGGAGTGCCTCACCGTGGTGGCCCTGCGAGCATTGGGTTCCCAGCAGCAGCACTGAGCCTCCCCACCCTGCTCTGCTGCAGAGGCCCCTGTGGGAGGGCTGCAGGGTGGAGAATCCTGAGCCCACAACAGGCAGCCCACATCCACTCCCACCTCACACAAATCTGGGGGCACATGCCCCCCCATGCCTTCCTCCCTGGGAAGGCACATAGCAGTGGGGAGCCAGTCATCCCCCCACCCCACACTGGCCCCCAGAAACACCACCCATGGCTCCATCCTGTTTCCCCAGCCAAGCCCCACATTCTGGCCCCATGCACCATAGTGCCCAGCTGGGCAGAGTTCCCAGCCCTGCCCCACTCCCTTCTTCTCTCCCTCACCATGGGGGCCTCAATCTGCCCTTCCTGCCCCCATAGACTTACCTGGAGGGAGCTTCTCTCCATACTGCCCCATGCCTAATCCCCTTCCTGTTGCTCCCCCAGCACCAAGGAAACTCTGGCAGGCTGGAACTCTGCCAGCCTGCAGAAGGAACCCACCACTTCCTGCCTTTTCTCTCTTTTAAAGGAGAAAATCTGTCATTGTCTTTGCAAGCCCATTTTTTACCATTGCAACCCCAAGGTTGGGAACCACTGACTTAGGAGCAGGGGGCAGGAAACAGGCTCTGTAGTTAATATTTTCACATATACATTTTCAAAGCTGACTAGACGCTAAAATGAATGAGAAGTATGCAGGCACATCTTAAGCAAGCCTTGAAAATCCCAGTCTCCGTTCTTTTCCTGGTGCTTTCAAATGACAGTTTTGAAACTCTTTTAGCTTCCAAAGCTTTTCCAGAGTGCAGGAGTAAAGAAAACAGTCAATAATTTACTGGATGACTCTTTTGTCTGACACCGCTCTCGCTGTTTGACTTGGACTTCTTTTACAAGGACTGATGTTTGTTGTGTAGGACAAAGAGAGCTTTGTGACAGCAATCAATAGCTGCACTCGCTTATGTTTTCCCTGGCAGGGGAGGAGGAGGAACTGCCTATTTGCAAAAGTATTCAGTGGACTGTTCTCCGAGACGTTCAGTCTGTTTACTCATCTGCTTAGTAACTCGGTATATTCTGCTATATGGTATCATGCCCCAAAGGGACAGAATTTTGATCTGGATTTCAGTTGTTCAGAATTGTAGGGAGGTCCAAGAGCTGGGGTGTTGGTTTGGACCCAGTGTTAGTTATATTTCTCTATAGGCACACATATCTGATCAAACCTAAATCTGGACTTGGCAGCATTACATATACAACATGAGAGATGCTTTTTGAATCTAAATAAACAAGGCCTATCAAGAGAAAGAAGCAGCAACAGCAGCCCAGAATGCAATGACTTGCTTGAGATCAAAAGATAAGACAGTGGCATGGCCAGGAATAGACCGTGCAGTAAATAGGTCTCCAGACAGCCAGACTACCATTAGATCATGCTGCTTTTCTCCATAAAAGTGCTTGCATGATGAAATAATTTAGTAGTGATATAAACCTTGCCAGTTTAGGACATTTAAAATGAGAGGTAACATATCATGGATGACTGTGCCTATTTAAAAAGGCACATAGACACGAACAAAGGTAAGCATGAAGCTTAATTTTAAATATCCGATTATTATTATTAATTTGTTAGTGTCTAGAGCTCTGATCATGGACTACAACCCTACAAAAAGAAGGCCTCGCCTCAAAGAGCTTACAATCTAAGAAACTTACTTCTTAGCCATTCCACTATAATGGATGTATTTGCAGTAGACACTTGTTAACCAAGCTTTGATGATAGCATGATAACCTTCCCAGCCACCTCTGCACTGATTTGATGTGAAAGACTGTATGTAGTGAGGTTGTTATGGTTTCTGAAAAGTCCTTATTTTCACAAAATGTCCTTCAAACTACATGGTATTTGCTTGTGCCTTATGGAGAAATGAAAACTAAACTTCACTTGCCAAAATAAATAGAGTCTTTACAAATTTATAGTAAGTCCCTATCAAAAGGACCTTACAATCAAATTTCCCCTGGTGAGTTGTAGAACCTCCTTCACTGGAGGTTTTCAAAAGAAGGTTGGATAAAAATTGGACGGGGATTGCTTAGATGTAGTGTTCCTGTTCTTGAGCAGGGACTTGGACCAGATGCCTTCTAATGTTAGGATTCTGAGATTCAGATTTTGGACAACAGAGGCCATGTGTACACGGAATGAGAAGTGTGTGCGCATGACACTTTAAAGCAGGCTAAATGCTTTTGCACCGCTTTAATGGTATCGGAATTTGAATGCCTCGGTGGTGCATTGCACATTAATTCCAGCCACTGTAGGAACTTCAGCGGTATAATGTGCCTTGCATGACTTGGGATGCAGCAAACTAAAATTCCTTTGAGGAGCTGCATACAGCTGCAGAGCGAAGCAGCAGGCTCTGTGCAGCTCCACGGCTCTGCAGGAAGCCCTGCAGGCAGCCTGGCAGCAGCCCGGGAAGGCAGACTCCACCCAAGAAAAGCAGCAAGCCTGATCTTTTTCCCCCTCCTGGAGCCTGCCTGCCTGAACTGCGTGGGGGCCTGGTGCTTCCCTCCACGGCTGCAGTGCCCCCTGGGACCGTCCAAGCCAGGTGCCTGTGGGCAGATGCTGCCTGGCGGGGGGCCACAGCTGCCATGGAGGGAAGCACCAGCCCCCCGACCCCTGCAGCCCAGGGACTGCTCTTCCTGCCAGCAGCTCACCCTCTCCTCCCCGCTGGGGAGGCAGATAGGTCAGCAGGGTGTGTGCATGACACAGGGGTTTAATCAGCCCTAAATTGAAGCGGCATTTTTTAAAACCCACCGTTTCAATTTAGGGTCCCTGTTTCATCTACACATGCCCAATGGTGTCAAAATCATCTGGCTCCAGAAGTTAGATGAGTGGTGGAGGGCCTCGGCCACCTAGAGCAGGAGCTATGTGTGGCATGGGTCCCGGGCACCAGGGGCTGGTTTGTGCGGCTCCATGAACCACAGGCAACCTGTGGGCCATTTCTATGACACCCTCGACTACAGTATATTAGGAGAGTGGGGGAGGGTAGACATGTAAATGGCACTAACAGTACCATTAAGATGGTATATCTTTTCTTAGCAAAATGCAGATCTTGGAAGTTAAAAAGTTGATTTTAATTTATGAAGGAGACAACTGGGGGAAAGATAGTCGCTTGTAGACCATTTACCTCCCTACGCAGACCATCTACCTCCCCACCGTCATTGGACAGTTTACCATGTGTGTCATGAGAGGGGTGGGTCTCAAGTAGGGAACTGAGAGAGCATCGTGGTTGTTGCTCTGCAAATAGATGTTGTGAAGGTATTCAGTGCATACAGCAGTTCTTGGAAGAACTGAAGAACTGCAGACAGAGAGGCTGTCATTGCTGGTGGAGTGAAGGGGAGTGCATTACTTTAGGGTTTTTTTTCTTAAGATGCCAGTTTAGCTAAGTACCTAATCACATATCTAACTCCAGTGAGACTATTGATGTGTTAAAATAAACCTAGAATGGTTAAGTGTGCTGCTGAACTGGGTCCTTAACTGCTAATTCATTCAGGACCAATTCAGCAAATAAACTCAATGGGACGCAGCTTGTACTGTCCTAATTAATCTCATTGCAGCCATTCTGTATGATAAACATTGTATTCACCAGCTAGTGCAGGGTAGGACCCATTGGCTCAGCCTTCCACTTGAGGGTAGAAGCACCTAATTTGAAATAAAAATATTTTGAAGAATTGAGGCTTAGTCACTCATGTGCAAATTCCAACAATTTGTGTCAGATCTTACAAGCATTAGTGAAGATTAGTAAATTCAACTGTAGAGAATTTTCCTGCTTGTTTATGATCAGAGTAATTAAATAGAAACCATGGATAATCCACCTCAAAGAAGGAGCGGCTGCAGCCCATTAAGTGTCTGTTTACATAGCAGATTTTGAAAATGTTTTTAAAATGTACAGATTTTGTGAAAGTGAAGTGACAGTCTCCTCTAGAGCTAGGGTAATGACTATTATGATACTTAACACTTCTGTAGAAACTTTCAGTGTGATAATCTCCAAACGCTCCATAAACAATTAATTGCTTCTCATCACACCTCCATGCATTTAGCATAGTTAAGTATTACCAGCTCCATTTTATAGATTCGGAATCTGAGAAGCAGGGAGGGACCTCACCCCTAGTCAGATAGTAATTATAATACATGCAACAATAATTAGTACTTATAATGATTATGATTTTTTTTAATCTTTTTCCTTCCCAAATCTCCAAGTGCTTCATATTAATAGGAATGCATCATTACTTCTGTTTTATAGATAAGGAACTGAGGCACACAGGTTCTAAGGCTAAATTTTTAAGAGCGTGAGCTAGATTTGAATGCTTCATGAGTTGGGTTTCCTACATTGCACAGTGAATTAATGTCAGACCTGGATTGAAAACCTAGATTTTTTCATTTCTAGCTCCTTGTTTCCCTTAATAATATGCTTCTACTCTGCACGTGCACAGGTCATCTTTACATGTGCTCTGCTGGCCGGGCGGGGAGGTGCTTTAATTACAGTATCTCTGAGAGTCACTCTAATTAAAGCACCCGCAACATCTCATGTATTCAGCCCCCCAGCCACCAGGGGCATGCATCGTTCATGATTGAGTCTGCTCCAGCATGTTGGAGCAATGTCTCCGCACAACTACAGGCACCCACAGAGCTCATTTTATGTATTTTATTTTAGTAGCACCTAGAAGTCTTTTTTAGCACGCTGAGTATTGTGTGAGCACCTAACATAAAAGTATCCCTGGCCTTGAAAAGCAAAGCATAACTTCTCATTTTGACATAACCCCAAAAACAAAATGGTGTATGATCTGCTTACTCCATTGATTTAGGGGGTAGAAAATGACTTAACACTTGAGAAGGGCCTCTTCCCTTTCTAAGGGCAGGATCTTCAGTGTAGTCAACTCCACTGATAACATCAAGAGTTAAGGGCTCTGGCTCTTATGAGTATCATCAAACCCTAAATGTCTCATCTTGAGTGAAGAAATCATTAACAAATACTTTAAGTGGAATGTTATTTTAGTAAAGTATGATGTTTTGTTCATTTAAGGTTACTCTTTAAGTGATGTCCGGTCCTGTGCACAAAAAGGATTTAACGTTGGTGTTAATATCGCAGTAGCTTATCTGAACTTAGCTGTGTCATCTGGTGGCTGTGGTCAAACGTTGACAGAAATTGGAGGTAAGCAACAAATAGCCTTGTGCTTTTGTTTTTCCTGTTTAATGCTAAGGCAGTTCTTGCTCAATTTTAGGAGTAAACTGTAGTTACATTTGTGAAATGACATTTATGTGTTTATGGACCTTGATTCCACACCATTTGGGTAAATGTAACTTATACTGTTGGCTTTAATGAAAGCAGGAAAAAGCCCATTACTCAAAGAGAAGCAGCTGAAGCTTCCCAGGGCTTTTCAAGGTAGCCCTACACACAGAGGGAAGCTGATTTATTATTCTAGTGATCCCCTGGCAATAAAATCTATGGATGACTATGTTGTTGGTTTTCCATTCATAATTATATCAAAGGAGACCTATGAGGTAAATCTTGCAATTCCCATTCCCACTGGAGTCACCCCAATCTCTCTTTAATGAAAGAGGGTATTGTGCTTATGTGGGTATGGAAGCATTTTTTGTTATTAATAATGTGATCAAGATTACTTTTCCCTTTCTCTCTGAGACAGATCATTTGCAGTGTCTAGTTGGTTATAGTTTTTATTTTATTTGTGATGCACGAAGAAATCTCAAAATTGAGCTTGTCACTTTACGCTATTTGTAGACAGTAGTGCAAAAAAGCAATTTGTGCAAGACTTCATAACTCTTGTTCGTGGAGGAGGAAGTGAGTATATTGCAACTTTGGCCGACAAGGAATTACCAACTGCTAAACTAATGCAGGAGTGGGGAGATGCAGTGCAGTACAACCCGGAAATTATAAAGCTGAAGGTACCGTAACTAATACTCCATACAATTCTGAGGGACTTTGGATGGATGCAGGTAAGGTGGGGTGTGAATAATCAGGGAAATTTTTGGTGTCTCTAACTTCGAATTTTGGATAATAAAAGTTTGAAGAAAGTAATTTGTGCTGTATTAGAAATACACCTATTGGCCTCTAATATTAGAGTGTAATAAAATGTGCTTCTTTTCTTCTGAATCTCTCTTGCCTTCTGCATTTGCCAGGTCCTTAATAGAAACTATTCTGTTATTTTTGGGAGAACAAATGGTCTTGATGAATGTTCAATTTATTCAAACTTCATTAATTTGAAAAACAGCTGGGATCTGGGAAGAGAAGATTGTACTGGGCTTTCAGCTTCTGATTGGCTGGTGTCAAGGCTTGTAAATTCTGAGGAGGACAAAAGTGAAAGATAACAGGGAACAAATATGATAATTGGGTGTCATCAGTTTGAAAATCAAATTTAGTTCACTTAAACTTTGGTTAAATATTACCAAGGGAAAGGAATGCTCTTATTAAAAGTGGGTTTGAACCATCGCTAATCAAAAGCTTGTGGTGAAGTCTTGTTTTGCTGGAAAATTTGGATTTTGGCAAAATGATTTTGCTGAGAGAGAGAAAGAGAGAATTAAAGAAAAGTCGAAGTACATCCATTCCATAAAGTTTCATGAAAAGCAAAAATGTGGATTTGGAATGTCACTGGGGGGTGGTCCTCAGGCAAGCTATATTTCAGGTAACTTCTGCCTCCATTCTCTGGATTACCCCAGGCAGACTGTATCTCCCAAGTGCATTGTGGGTAGAGACTCACATAATGTGCTGCAGTATCTGATGAAGAGGGAAGACCATGTGCATCATCCTGGAAAGTGTGGCCCATAATCATCTCAAATTCAAGAATGAGACCATGAAGCACCTGAGCAATAAGTCCACGTGGTACCCTGGTGGCATTTCCAGAGTGAAGTCCTGAGGTTTTAGCTGATTTTTTCTGCTGAAAAGTTGAACCTTTCTATGATATAGGTTGTAGCTCTGTTGGTCTAAGGAAATAGGCAAAGTTTCTTTTGGTAAATCCAATATCTTTTATTAGACCAACTCAAATAGTTGGAAAAACTATTGCAAGCTATTTGCAAGCTTTTGGGTACAAATACCCTTCATCAGGCTGAGTGATCTATCGATCTAGTGATCTAATAAAAGATATCAAATTTACCCAAAGAACCTTGTCAACCTTTCTGTCAAGACCTTTGAATTTTTTTCACTAAAATTGTTCATAGAAAGGCAAAAAGAAACCCAACTTCTGAATACCTGTAGTAGGAACACAAATACCATAATGCAAGCTCATTGGAACATTGGGGTATTCAAAACCTGTATTCAGACCCAATTATTTGTTTTGGGCTATTACTTAACGTTTATTCTGAGGTACATTTCCTCTGTAAATGCATTCATTAAAGGACTAAAGCACAGCCCATTGAGGACAATGGAAAGGTTCTCCTTGACTAGGTACAGACATTTGGAGACATTAGAGGGAGGTTTGATTGCATTAAAAATGGCACCTGATCAACTTAGTTCCCCCAGGTGTGGACCTTACACTAGTTAGGTGGATCTAAGTGTGAACTGTACAAAAGTTCAGAGCAGTTAGATCAGTTTAAAAATGACCAACCCAATCAAAGTTAACTCTGCCTTCGAGTTACACTCATTTTAGATTGGGTTGGCCATATTTAGACCACTCTAAATGTCCTGAATTTCTGTACAGTTCCCAGCACAGGCCCAGGGCTGGGAAAACCCAGCCACTGGCCCCAGCCCTGGGGCTGCACTTTTACTATTTCCTTCCTGGTACTGGACTATTTTTAACCCCCCCTTTTTCCTAACCATGCAGACTCAGGCTGAGATCCTTCCAGCTATGTTCTTGCTGGCGACTGTGTCAGCAGCAGCAACAAAGGGTCTGTGGACCAACTCCTACTCTCAGTTACACCTGATTCTGTGCTCTACCAAATTATAACCACTGTGTTCAAATTGTGCCCTCAATTCAGGTATACCTTTGCATCTCATTGTCTTCAAATGTTCCGGATAAGAACTGCAGTATCAGCCTAGTAACCTACAGGCTAGGATTGCAGTCCATCTACGTTTGAATGCCAATGGCTACACTTTGACTAGCTGCAGACATTCAAAAACCAGGGCTGGAATCAATCTGAATGATATGGTTTTCTGTAAGCAGCATATTTTAGATCAATAGTGAACAGTTTGCCCTTTGGTTGGAGGGTGGGGGTTCAAATCTTAGACTGGGTTCTGCCATTTTTAAACCAGTCTGTGTGCGCCAAACTTGGGTGCAGACAGAAGTGCAGCTCCCAGCTGTAACTCAGAACAGTTGCTACAAAGCGTTCTGAGTTATAGCGTTACCCCAGACCAAACAGAAGTTCACTGTTGGTTCCAGGGCGCAGGACAATCTGGCTGCTGCCTGGAAACCTGCAGCCAGCTTCCCATAGCGATGGTCACAACTCTCTGCCAGTGCTTGCTGTTTTCAGAATGGGAGGGAGAAAGGCAATAGAGGGAGCTCATTCTTGGGGCTCCTCAGCCAGTGCTGAAAGGTGGGATGGGTGAATTGGAGGGGCTCCAGTATACCCACCCCACCCTCTGGAGGGCAGGGGGTGAGCTGGAAAAAACACAGACTGAACTCCCTCTGCCCCCTTTCCCTCTTCCCATTCTAAAAACAGCAACAGACTGGGAGGCCTGCAGACAGAAGTTACAGAAGACACTACATTTTGAAACATCTTTATCTGATACCTCATGCAATGAGGGGTCAGATTTTCACTCAATTGGCCTTTTTTGAAGCTGTTTGCAGCCATGCATTTATGTTTGGTCACAATTATAAACTGCTTTCTGTCGCCAGATCAGGGAAAAATTGTCACTTGGCAAAAATCAGAGGAGGCAAAAACCTGTCTCCACCCCTTCTGTTCTGCTGTGGGTACAGATAGGTTTTCTGTGTCAAACTTTGTTCTGTTATGGGCATAAACTCATTTCCAATCACTTATACCAGTAAAAGTGTCATGTCTGTACCAATGTTTGATTTCATAAAGAGTGCAATCAGCCTCTAAATGAACAACTGGTTTTGCAGTAGTTTAAAAACAATATCAAACCATCATTATATATGCATGTGGTCAAGTGGAGGGTAGCAGGCATGTTTCAAGGGGAGATAGAGGATATGTGTGTGTGTGTGTACAGTTGATCTTTTTTTTAAACTTCAAAATGTAAAAAAAATGGGAATTTTTTGTGAAAGGTTCCCCCAGTTTCTAGCCAGCTGGTTTCCTTATTTTGAACTTTCAGTGACGTTTTGAAGTTGGAGGGTAAGAAACTAAAAAAAAATAATACAATTGCTGCCCTATTCTTTTGGCCAACTCTATACATAAATTCATTGACAATGTAGAGCTGTTGAGGGGTCCATTTCATTTGCACGTGGCTAGCAATGGCTAAAATGTCCCCCTCTTGGAAAACTTTTCTAGTCATGGCATAGCTCTCCAAACATAAACTCTCATTTCATTCAGAAGCTATGTTCCTACAGTGGGTGCTGAAAACAGAAGGACCTCCAAACTATGTCCAGATGTTGCTTTTTCCCTTAGACAGAGCCACTCTACCAACTGGTAACTGCAACAGAGTTTGCAAATGCACAGAGGCTAAAGGAAAATATGAAGCGTGCTCTTGATGATTTTCTGCTGGAGAGCAGTTCCTGCCACTGTGCTCCATGCCGCGGCAATGGCATCCCCTTTCTGAAAGGTAGGAGACACTTGCATCTAACCTCTCTTTCCTAATATAAATGAACAGAGGTGTATATAGGAAGATTAACTGGCTGGTAATCTGTTCATTAGTTTCACATTTGATTCCTGTTTCACAATATACAGAAAATGAATTTTAAAAGAATCACTTCATTCATAAATCACCATTGTTTAATAGTAGCAGCAGGAACAGCAAAGATAAAGGACTTCACCAATTTAGCAAAAACGATCATCTTTATCTGATACGTTTGAGAAACTGTTCCCATCTCAATTATACATTAAAAGAAAAGTTGATGTTTTAAAGTCTCCTTTGCTTTCAAGATAACTGCCATCATCAGAGGGAAGTGACCGGCTGTCTTAACATTAATTAGTGTTTCTAAGATGAGAAACGCCATATAAGTGCCAAGCACTGTTATCTTCATCATCATGATCATGATCGTGATCATCAACAACAGCTCAGTTTTGTATACTTCTGCCCTCCCCCCATCCATTTAATTGAAGCTGCTCTCATTTTGAAGCACACATTGATTTAAAAAGGAAGGGGAAAATAAGTAAATTGAATGGAAAAAAAACACCACTTTTTCTCCCCTAAATGGAGGTATGTGATGCGTAGGTTTTTCTAATAAAAGCAATGTTGTTGGGTTTTTTTTCAAATACCTAATTCAAATGTGCATCTGCAGAGATCCTGATGAGACTTGAGTTATCATCTAAATATATCTAATGCAGAAACTATTGATTCAGGTACCAGCTAGCTTGATTATAGCACTTAACTGATTCCTCTGATGATTACCCTTGTTTAAATAACTTATTAGGAGTGAAGCCCTGTTTGCATTCTATTTAGGGCCATTTTCCATGAAAGATGTTTTGAAATGATCATAGTAATCAGTACCTAGAGGCCTGGATCTGAGATTGGAGCCCCGTTCCATTAGGCACTGAGGATACAGGTAATAGGAAGACTGTCCATTACATGAAGAAATAGTCTCTTCCCCTTTTTATAGGCATAAAAAGAAACTGGAATCTATAGAAAAATGTACAGTATAGTAACACATGCTAGTGAAGTACAGAAATCCAACTGGTACTGTTCTCCTTTCAGGAACGCACTGTGAATGTATCTGTCCCCTGGGATACCGCGGCACTGCCTGTGAAATCACGAAAAGGAAAGGTAAGAGGGATGAAAAAGGTGTCTAAAGCAATGTGGACCATAGAAATCGCCAGTGATGGGACCCTGTGTTTAAACTAATTTAGTCATCTCCGCAAAGCATGAAGAACAGGTGCCTTGTGGTTAAAGCGCAGGACTAGAAATCAGAATTGCTGGAGCTTGATCCTGAATCACTAAAGCAGTAGAAGTTTTGCCACTGAGTAAAGGAAGCTGATCAAGATCCTCAATCCCTTTTCTGTTCTGCCACAGATGTGCTGTCTAGCCTTGGATCAAGCCTTTCTGCACCTTGGTTTAGTTCTCTATGAAAGGGATATGGCTTTAGTATTCCACTGACAGCATCATCTCTACTTACTTGTACGCACACATGTGCACACACGTCTACACACTTATTTACCATCCACACACAGTCTCTCTTTTGACCGCCTTGTGCAAATCCATCACTGTGGCCCTTTTCATCTTTTTGAAGTCCCTTCAACTTGACAAGATACGTCTGTCCTTGCGGTGTCCAGAACTGAAGGCAAGTTAGAGAGATTTCACAACAAAGCCCATGACTTCTATGATCTGAGGTGGCATAGGAAGGTGATTTTGTGTCTGCAGCTGCAGCTCAAACCTGCATAGACTTTTCTTGCAGTCACATCCTATTATAAACTCGTGCTTTATTTGCACAATCTCCTTTTCATATCTCTGCCTCCCAAATTTCTCTCTTCGATGGAGTTAATATGTCACAGACTCCCTCCCCAGGTATAGCACAGCACAGTTTAATCTTTTTCCAGTTAAATCCTATATTGTTATTTTCCACTTGTGGTGCTACTTTCTCTAGGACTCTTTGTATTATTTCTCTTGTGTGATGAGTGTTCTGAACTCCTCCCAGTTCAGTATTACCTGTGAATTTAATTATTTTGTTGTTTATTTCTCCTAGATCATTAATTTAGCTGTTGAATAAGGTTGCTTACACACAAATCCCTTGCCAAGCTGCACACAATGCCTCCCCATAATTTGATATGTTGCCATTTATCACAGCCCTTTGTTTATGGTCTTTTATCCATTTTTCACTCGATATAACTGTGCTCCTATCCACACCAGTTTGTCAGCTAAGATGTCCTGGAGCACGGGTTTAACTTCATAGGTGAATCTAAGAGACTCCACGGAGTCTGCAATTGTCCCTTCTACTTTGTTCTGGTTTGTTTATTGTATATGGTAGAGCAAGAAAGACTCCCTTAGACTCGCATCTATTTATTGGAATATAACTTATGTCCCCTTAGTCCCTTATGCATCACTTCTTATTGGCTCACTGCATCTAAGGAGGTTTAATATATCTCACACTCAGAAGAGGGGGACACAGCAGGAGAAGTAATTGATAGAGAGGTGAAAATTAAAGCAGGCCACTTGATATTTAAACATAAGTGCACTATCCTCATTTTGGGCTCCTCAAACGTAAGTGACACTATTTAAGGCATCCATTACACAGATTCATTTAGTCTTAACCAGGGAGGGAAACTGACTGTAAGCAAAAGTGAAAGTAATTGATACCTGGTATGTAGCTGTCTCACAATCATCAGCACTAACTTTTTTTCTTTGCTGGTGGGTGCTTGCAGGCAAGCGTCTCCTCCTTACTTCAAAGTAAAGTGCTCTGGGATAACTGTGCTGTGTGTCTTCATCTTTGGTTCAGTGAAATGCAGCTTGAACAAACATCATAATGACTGGAATTACCATCTCAAAAGTTTTAATGATGGAAGACAGGGTTGGGCAAAGTCTGGCCCACGGGCCATATCAGGCCCAAGGCAGACTGCATTTCCCAGAGGCCCCTGCAGTGACAAGTCCTTCTCGATGCCACCACTGGACCCAGCCCTGCTGCCTGGGCACCCTGGCCCATCCTCCCTGCACCCAATGTCGGGTCAGGACCCGCACGGGTAGAGTGTGCAGCAGGGGTCTACGAAGCAGGCCATATTCAATTTGGATTCAAATTCGGCCCGAATCAGGGAGAGTGATTTAATTCATTGATTATTCGGATCACTGTCCCCGATTTGATTTGGCCGAATCTGAAGATTTGATGCTGATTTGGAGAATCGGTGGTTCAGACATAGAGACAGCTTTAAATGTTTTTTTGACATACCTTGAGGTACCAGGCACAGCTTGTGAATGCTGCAATGTTGAGGCAAATGGAGCATCCCACGGGAGTGCGGGGGGGGAGGGTCCCCGCATGCTCAGCAGAAAACTTGGAAGTAGACCATTTCTGGCCCTCCCGCCCTGCACCCTCCTGGATTGCCAATCAGTCAGACCTAGGAGATACCAGTTGCCGAGCCAGGTGGGCACGGGGGGGACACCCGGAAGTGGACCAAAAATGCTTCTGGTCTGCTTCCAGATCTGCTGCTGAGCACACCGGGGAGCCCCCCATCACACTCCTGTGGGACACTCCATGCACCCCAGCATCGCAGCACTCATGAGCCACCTACTACCTAGCAGTATGTAGAAAAAACATTTAAATCTGTGTCTATGTTTGGATCGCTGAATCTTTCCAAATTGATTTCGAGGTTTCCGATTCGATTTGGAGAAATTAAAGGGTCTCCTGATTCAATTCAGATTCAGAGGTTTGGCCACCGAATTGGGCTGAATCTCCACTGAATCGAATCAGGGACTGAAGCTTTGCACAGCCATAGTGGGCAGCTGGGATGGGGCTGCGGCTGGCAGTGAGACAGGTGGGTGGGGCCAGAGAGATCCTGGGATCTTGGGGCAATGACAGTGCAGAGCTGGGGCAGAGCCATGATCTGTTGCCCATATGCTCCTGTGCATTTTCTGCAGGCAGAGGCACGCAGGGATCATACCCCCAGAGCAGCTCCCTGTCCAGCCACGTGCCCTGCCCATGTGGCTCCCAGCTGGTCTCCAGACCCCAGGAGCATAAGGCTAGGGCTGGGAAGAGCCCCAGCTGGGCAGCCCCGCACTGTCACAGCCCCGCTACTCCCAGGGTCTCCATGGAGATCAGCTGGGAGCTACACAGACAGGGCTGCTGGGAAATGGAGTCTGGCTGCTGGAGTCTGATCTAGGATGTGCTTAAAAATTTGAAGGAGGGGCCTTTGTCTATATTTAACTATGATTTGTGTAAGCACACGGTACCTTCTTTGAAAAGAAAGCTCTGTTGTGATACCTGCTTCTGTGTTAATGTTTTCTGTAGATGTTGTTGTTAATGGAAACTGGGGCTGCTGGTCCAACTGGTCTGCATGCTCTGGAGGGCAAAAAACAAGAAGACGACAGTGCAACAACCCTGCCCCAGAAAATGGTGGCATGCCATGCTCAGGGCCAGACGCTGAAACTATTAATTGCTAAAGAAAATTACTAAGTTCAGACACTAAAAAGACCACCTTGCAAAATTTGTGGGAAGATATTAACTGACTTGATCGGCTTCCTCTTTATTACACTTTAAGGGCCTTACTCAATGCACAATGAAGTCAATGGATGACCCAGTAGATTCTGGAACAATAGGAATGGCAGAGGAACCAGAACTAGTATATTTGATGTGTGAGCTCTGGTCGGACATGCTACACAATTGTCCTTTAGAATTTGACATCCTTAATATTCAGAATTGCTGCATTCTTCTGTTCCAGTGGGTTAATTTAATAAAGCTTTATCTGGTGTGTTATTTGTATGGTTTTTTTTAAGTCTTAGCATAACATCTTTAAAGGGTTTCTCCAGATAGGAAAGAGTATTTTATCTTGCATGTATAGGAAAACAGGATGATATGTGATTGTTGGGAAGACAGCTGCGTCATGTTGAACAAAATACAGCAAATTGAAACTTAAATCTCAATCAGAGCAGTAGCATCTAATGTGATATTGGAGGCAGATGTGCCAGGCTAGGCCAGGTTCCCAATTTATTTCATTTAACATAAATTATCTATCCTATTAGAAAATTGTCTTGAAGGAGAGAAAATTGAATTGTGAAGTACTCTTGAATACCCTGGTGACACCAAAGCTTAGCTAAACCATGTAATAATTGCATTCCTATTCATGGGATAAGCTTTCCCCCATGGACTTTTTATAGAAAAAATAAGTTTAGAAGGGAGCTAGAGTGCAATATAAAAATGAAATACAGTAAATGAAAATGGCGGATGTCAAAATACTTGGCAAATGTACATCACATGTGGGTATCAAAAGAACTACTGCATCTAGGGACCAAATCAAAAGTACAATGTCTGGAAAACAAGGTCTTAGGGAATAATGTCATAGCATCTGGGAACTCATGAGCAGGATCCCCTGGGAGGCCAGTCTGATTAGGAAGGGGATCCTGACTGTGTTTTAATGAAACCTTACTGAGGACACAGGAACAAACCATCCTGATGCACAGGAAGACTAGCAAGTATGGCAAAAGACAGCTTGGGTTCATAGGAAACTCTTCAGTGAGCTAAAACACAAAAAGGAAGTTTACAAGAAGTGAAAGCTAGACTAAATGACTAGGGAGGAGTATAAAAGTATTGCTCAGGCATTCAGGGATGAAATCAGTAAGCCCAGAGTGCAATTGGAGTTGCAACTAGAAAGGGACATGTAGGGTAACAAGAAGGGTTTCTACAAGCAACAAGAAAAAGATTAGGAAAAGTGGGGGTCCCTTACTGAATGGGGGAGGCAAGCTACTGACAGATGATGCAGAAAAGGCTGAAGTACTCAATGCGTTTTTTACCTTAGTCTTCAAAAGCAAGGTCAGCTCACAGGCTACTGCACCTGGCAGCACAGTTTGGGAAGAAGGTGAGCAATCAACGGTGTCAAAATAATAGGTTAGGGGCTACTTAGAAAATCTGGATGTGTACAAGTCTATGGGGCTGAACATGGTGCAGCCAAGGGTGCTAAGGGAGTTGACTGATGTGATTTCAGAACCACTGGCCATTATCTTTGAACCTTGTGGTGATCAGGAGAGGTCCTGGGTAATTAGAAAAGGATAAATATAGTGCCCATCTTAAAGAAGGGAAGAAGGAGGATCCAGTGAACAGCCTCATCTCAGTTCCTGGAATTATCATGAGGCAGGTCCTCAAGAAATCCATTTCTAAGCACTTGGAGAAGAAGGTAACTAGGAACAGGCAGCTTGGATTCACCAATGGGAAGTCATAACTGACCAACCTGATTACCTTCTATGGGCTCATGTACACTCCACATTTTTGCCTTTTCATGTACTGCAATTGAGAGTCTGTTTCCATGAGCAGGATGTCCTGATGCTTTAAAAGTCTTTCTTCTGCATTAAACTAAAACTCCTTGGACGTTGTTTAGTTTGGCTCACCCAGAGTTAAAGTGTTGCATCCATGGATTCATTGCATGAAAACACAAAGGCACTCAAAGATGTTTAATGAGCCTCTTTGTCCTTCAGATGATGCTGTGACTTCTTTGTAGTTCACCCCTTCAAATTGCTTTCCAAGTGCTTCCACTGTTTTTTTTTTCTTGTGTGGCTTTTTCCTTTTTTTTTTTTTTTGGTTTTTGTTTTCCTGCTCTCTGCTTCCACAGGTGCGTGGCAAGGCACAGGCATGGGGTGGGTGGGGGGCCTTGGGCTGGAAGGCAGTGCTGAACTGTCATGCTCTCTGGGGGTGCCAGCCAGGGACCCAGCTTAATTAGATTAAAAACCTAGTGCATGTAAACACAGATGTGATGCTCCAAAATAAACAAGTTTAAATTTTATAAACCTATTTAATTTAATGAAGATTAATACCCATGATGAGGACAGGTGCCCTATGATGAGATAACTGGCTTTGTGGATGTGGAGAGAACAGTTGTAGTATACCTTGACTTTAGCAAGGCTTTTGTTATGGTCTTCCACAACATTCTTGCAAGTGAGCTAAGGATGTACAGGTTGGATGAATAGACTGTAAGGTAGATAGAAAACTGGCTCCGTGTCTAGTTCGCAGCTGGTTTCAAGTGGAGTGCCCCAGGGGTTGGTCCTGGGCTGGTGTTGTTCAATATTTTCATCAATGGTCTGGAAGGTGGGATGTAGTACACCCTCAGCAAGTTTGTGGATAACACCAAGCTAGGGGGAATACAAGACATGCTGGAGGGTAAGGCTAGGATTCAGAGGGGTCTTGACAATTTGAAGGATTGAACCAAAAGGAATCTCATGAGGTTCAATAAGAACAAGTGCAAAGTCCTGCACTTAGGATGGAAGAATCTGATGCGCCACTACAGGCTGGGGACTGACCAGCTAAGCAGCAGCTCTACAGAAAAGGACCTGCATGTTACAGTGGACAGTAAGCTGACCGTTAGCCAACAGCATGCCCTTGTTGCCAAGAAGGATAACGGCATCCTGGGCTGCATTAGTTGGAGTGTTACCAGCAGATCGAGGAAATAGATTCTTCCCCTCTATTCAACACTGGTGAGGCCACATCTGGATTACTGTGTCCAGTTTTGGGCCCCCCACTACAGACAGGATGTGGACAAGTTGGAAAAAGTCCAGTGGAAGGCAATGAAAATGGTGAGGGGGTTGGGGCATGACTTATGTGGAGAGGCTGAAGAAGAGAAGACTGAGAGGGGATTTAACAACAGCCTTCAGCTATCTGAGGAGTAAAGAGGATGGAACTAAACTATTCTCAGTGATGGCAGGTGATAGAATAAGGAGCAGTGGTCTCAAGTTGCAGCAAGGGAAGTTTAGGTTAGATATTAGGAAAATGTTTCTCACTAGGAGGGTAGTAAAATGCTGGAACAGGCTACCCAGAGAGGTTGTAGAACAGTAGTGGGCAATTATTTGGGCTCAAGAGCCACCTAGGGAGTTTTGCTGAGCTTTTTCAGGCTGGGTCAGTGCAACATCTCAGCAAAACTCCCTGCGTGGCCTGGGAGTGGCATCCAGGAGTGAGACAAATGTGTAGGACCACGGCTTGGATCATGGGGCAGTGACAGCATGGGGCTAGGGAAAAGCTGCAATCTGTTGCCTGCACGCTTCTGTGACAGGCACAGGTTCTGCGGGAAGGGATGGTGGGGAGCAGATACTAGCACAGCCCTGTCCTCACCCCAGCCCTGTGCTGTCACTGCCCTGCAATCCTGGGGTCTCCATGGAGACCAGCCAGGACCCATGCAAGCAGGGCATGTGGCCAGGTGGACCAGATGGGGCTGCTGGTGGGCAGGGAGCTGCAATCAAGGCCTGGGACTGGGATCTTCGGGTGGTGGCAACATGGGGGCAAGACCTGGGGCAGAGCCACAATCCATTCCTTGCACACCCTTGCTTGCAGAACCTGCACCTGTCACAGGGCTATGCAGGCAGTGGATCACGGCTCTGCGCTGTCACTGCCCCATGATCCCATCCCATGATCCCAGCCTTGCCTGCCTGTCCCACTCTTGGACATTGCTCCCTGCCTGCCCATGGCCCCATCCTGTCCGCCCAGCCCTACCTGCACAGGACCTGCCCCCAGTGGTGGGTGTGGGGCAGGTCGGTGGGCCGGGATGTCTGGGCAGCAGGCCTGGTTCCAGCAACAGCTGCCAGAAGGAGCCACCACCACCAGGACTGTCAGGAAACAAGTCTGACCACCGCACCACCCCAGCCCTGCTGTGGTGCATGCAGCAGGACCCACTGCATGCACCACAGCCCGGGCTGCCCCTTGGGCTGGGTGAGACCAAGGAAACCACCACAGGCCAGACAAAATCCCTTGGCAGGCTGGGTCCAGCCTGCAGGCTGTATTTTGCCCATTCCTGTTGTAGAATTTCCAGCCTTGGAGGTTTTTAAGACCTGGCTAGATCAGGGGTTGTCAACCGGGGGTATGTGTACCCCTAGGGGTACTTAGAAAGGTCTTTAGGGGTATGCACAGGTTGGCAGTCAGGGATTGAGCATGCCCCACGGCATGGTGGTGTCATCTCCCCCGGTGCATTCATCTCATACCCAGAGGGTTGGGAGGGATGCACCAGGCACTGCCGGCCCCTCATGGCAGATTGCGGCACCTCCCACCCCACCCCACCCCACCCCAACTTGCTCTCCTGGCTGGCCACCACCCTCAGTCAATAGTCAGTGGTGGGTGGCACTGATGGCCGCAGTGTGTGAGCTTTCCCCACATTCGGCCCCCTCCCCCAGTGCCGCTGCTACATGTCCTGGGAGGGCATGAGGGGTGTGCGCCCCCAGATCTGCTCATGGGGTGGCATGGGGCGGGCTGGGGCTGTGGCCAGGGCTGTGCTGGGCTGTTGGGAGTACAGTGGGGGGAGGGGTACAGTGAATTCTGGAGTGACTGCAGCCCCCCCTGTAGCCCTCTCCAAGTGCTGCTGCCACCTGCCCTGAGCACAGCCTGGCTCAACCCCTGCCAGGAAGAGTCCAGCAGTACCCTAGCCTACCCTGTGTGCAGATCAGGGAGCACACCCCACCCATGCCCTCCTGGGGTGCGCACAGCTCAATCCCAGGCTCTGCCCAGGTGTGCTGTGCCTGACCTTGCCTCTGCCCCACTCCCTCCTTCACTGCAGGTGCCTACAAGAGCAGAGCTATTGTGGAGGGGGGCTGCAGTCACTCCAGAATTTGCCAGAGTCTCCCTAACCCACCTCCCAGTGCCGCCGCTACCTGCCCTGAGCACAGTCCGGCCCACCCCTGCCAGAAAGAGCCCAGT
>NW_005842163.1:955635-957551 GCF_000455745.1 Alligator sinensis | reverse complement strand
CCCGGATAAGTCACTTACAGCTCCATCCCACACCCCACCCTGCTCTGGCTGTGCAGCACCTGCCCCAGCCCCAGTCCCTCCCGCACCATGGGGGCCTCAGTCTGCCCCCCACCTCTTAAAAACAAGAAGAAAATATAAGGGGGTAAAGGAGCTGAAACTTTGAGTCAGAAGGAGTACACTTATTTTAAAAGGTTGAAAACCACTGGGCTAGATGAAACCTTGGCTGGGATGGTCTAGTTGGGGATGGTCCTGCTTTGAGCAAGGGGTTGGACCAGATAACCTCCTGAGATCCCTTCCAACCCTATTTTTTTATGACTGTGTGATCTGCTAGTCAGCACTCTACTCTGCACTCGCCCAAAAATCCCAGTGTCCTGTGGCAGCAGACACGGGTTATGAAGAAATAAACTTACATAGTCGTGAGAGAGTGCAATTCACTTCCCGAATGCCCCGTGTTTCAATAGGCCTCCTGCTAATCCAGTCAGGTCAAATATTTGAAATACAGAGTGATTTGCTATCAAACAAGCTAAAGCAAAATGAAGTCTCTTCATGCATTTCTAATGTGCCTATTATTAATGGACTTTTTAAGTCTCATAGAAAATTCCACGTGAAACAACCCGAATCTTGTTCTGGAATTAGCCAATAACCTGAGCAGGATTGTTTTGGTTTGGCTCTGAAACTTCTTAAGTGGTAACTTTTGCAAAGATATTTGCAATGAGGGGATGTTCAGCGTAAGAAATGCAGCCCTGTCAATGTTCCAGCAAAACTCTGACTATGCAAATGTGCATTTATATTCCTGAAATATTACAACTTATGTAACATTTTCAGAGTCAAATATTCCTTCTGAGGTTTTTCTACTCGTGAAGATGATGCATTCGTATCATCGGTTGCTCTCCTAGTCGATGTTCTCTTTCTGAAATCCCGTTAAAAAGAACCCAGGCTCACCGACATTTCAAACAATGGAAGGCGCATTTGGTTTTAGGCCTCATGCCGCCTACACGCTTACGGACAAGGCCTTTGTGACAGCTTTGAGAAAGGAAAAGCATGTTGCATATGTAAAAGCAGAAAGCTGTGTTCTCCTAATGGGATGTGCAATTGAGCTGCCAACACAAAACGCTTCCATTTTACACTATAACTGTTATTGCTTCTGTGTGCTGGGATTTTGCCAGGAGGTTCAAGAGAGGTCAAGGAAGGCCCAGCCTAAGCTAAATGTATTTTTTACCAGTACATTTAAAGAGATACAAGCATGACTGCAATAGCATAATTAGAAGTGGGCAAGCAGGGCACCACCCCCAGGTGCCAATGTAGGAGGGGTGTCAAAATGCCCCCCCCCCCCCTCTGTATCTCAGCAGCAAGAGTAGCTCTTGTGCCAGCAGCCAGGTGCCCAGGCACCGTGCTCATGCTGTAAGAGCCACGGCTGGGGCAGATAGACTATGTTGCAGCAGCGGCAGCAGCAGCCAGGGCTGTTTTTTAGTCCGTGGCATCGGTCAGACCTCCTGCCCCCGCTCCACCTGGCACTCTACCCACCTGTGCTGCCCTCCTCCCCACACTCCCCACCTTCCCCTGCTGCAGGGTTTGCCCAGGGCACAACCTTGCTTGCTCCACCTCTGCCTGGCTGTTAGAAATGGGACTCAAATTAACCAACGTGGCTTTGGTTTGTCAATACTCACGCAAGCTTACTATCCTGCACCTGAATTATCCATTCCTCTGAACAGGCAGAGGTGTAAGTAGACAAGGATCCCTGCTCCAAAGCAGTTCACCCAAACTCCCGATTGGGAAGAAGGCAGAACGGGAGTTCACAGCACATCCATCAACAACACTTGAAGTCACAAATATACCGACCTGCCCTTTAATCCCCCCCCCCCAGGCAGAGTTTTGAGTGAAATAGGCCTTGCGTTTGCATTTTTGCTTTTATTTGG
>NW_005842163.1:874132-955614 GCF_000455745.1 Alligator sinensis | reverse complement strand
AGAGGGATATTTTTATTTAAGCATATTTCATGTTGGAGGTTCATTTGTGAACCTGTGAGCCTTGAAAACCTTTAAGGACAGAACTTTATCTTGTCCTTGTGATTCTGAGCTTGACTTAACTAACTGATGATTTATTATGATCTGGGGTAATAAAAGTACTAATGCTGAAGCTTTAATTGCTTCATTTTGCTACATATTAAATTTTGCTATAGTCTTTTACTGGTATTTCTAATGCCTGTGGAAATTTGGATTAATATCTCATATATGCAAACATGAGAGCACTGTAGTGAGAAATCCAGATGTATACAGTGTGTGCTCATGGCCCAGATCTATGCTACTCCTCTAGTCCTTTTCTTCAATTCTTACTTTTTTCTGGTTTAGGTGTCTTGCATCCCAGGTATCCATGATATCAAACCAGAGTAATTGAGAACCAGCTAGTTACTCTTGACTACATCTAATCTGTCCTGAGAAAAGGGCTCAAGAGCATAATAATCCAATATATCAAGTGCTTATTTCCCACAACAGCCTTCCCAGCAACCCATGTAGACATTTCCTTCATTAAAACCACTGGGTCAGATTTTCATGGATGTCTCAGCCCAGCTCCGCACTGGCAGGCACAACCTTGGCATGTGCAAAAACTGGGGCTTTAGTCACCTGAAAGGCAGTCATGCCCCCTGACTTATCAGCTAATTTACATCAGAAAGTGCCCCTTTAAATCCAAGTGCAAAGATAGGGGCTGCTGCTCTCAGTGTAGTGCCTGAGGATGAGATTTGGAATCCCTGGGTGCATCTACACCAGGTGTTTGCTGCAAAGTAGACTAACTAGATCCACAGTATACATTGCATATCTACATGTGCACCTCCATTAGGCTGGAGTAAACTAATTAATTCTGCAGCAGGATAGTATTTGTTTTTCACTCCGCAGCAGTGCACGTATAGACGCTGATGGGGCTGGCTGGGGTACGAGGGTGCTTCAGTGCAGCGGCTGCCTGCTGGCTAGCCCTGTGCTGGAGCAGCCTTGTGCTGCAGCCAGCCCTGGACTGGCAGGAAGACCTCTGGGGCCCACTGCTAGCTAGGACTGCTCCAACTCAGTTCAATGTGCTGCAGTCCTAGGCCCATGTTCAATTGGTGCATCCAGGAACAATAAACTTGCCTAAGTAGGGACTTTGCTGCACCTCCCAGCCACACAGGAGGTGGACACATTTATCCAGCTAGCCTGAGTTTATTGCTTTGCATTAATTGCACATGTAGATGTGCCCCCTGAGTTTTAATCCCACCCCTGTAGTCTTATATGAGTCATTTCTCTGGGCTTCAGCTCCAGCCTGGCAGGAGCTGAAACAGGCCAACCTGGCTGGGTTGACTGGCCAAATGGGATGCCTCAGGCTAGTTGGATAAACTTGTCCACCTCCTGCATGGCTGGGAGGTGCAACAAGGTCCCTACTGAGGCTGTTAGTAGAGCCATGTTTCTGAACTCCAAGTCTTTGCCTCTAACCATGAGGACATCCCGTCTTTTGCTAGGTGCCCGGCAGAATTGCCATAACGCTGGACAAATTATGCCACCAACATTGTGTGATACAGTTGCATTTTAACTTTGTCCCACTTGGAAAACTCCAGTGCAAATAAAAATATATTTCTCTTCATCGTCCTCATTTGTGATGTAGAGCGCAGGGCCCAACTGTTCTCAGCAAATTCTACAACATGCAGCAAAACCTCTCAGCTCCCCTGCTGAGGATTTAGAGTGTAATTTCTTTTACAGGGCCAGCTTATTTGCTTATGCACATCATTAATGCATTGTACACAAGAAGGAAGGCAGCAATTTTAAAGCAGTTAGTGTTGGGGATTCTGGATTGCTGTAAAACCCCAGCCTCAAAGGGGCTTAGTCAGGTAGTCAGCATGGCATTGACCTCCAGGTAGAAAACAGATCTCTGTTTCAAGCTCTGCCATTATCTGCTCTTCTGTTACCCAGTTATCTTGAGTCTGCACCTTGCAACCTAAGGTGTATTGTCATCAATCATTTGCTATTTTCTGTTGTGTACTGGTTCCTCTCTGCCCTTCCTTTGTTAATAAACCAGTTTGCTTATATCCATAAAAACACTGGATTGTTATACCATTTATCCAGAGCACCATACATCCATCATGTACTTATTAAAAGAGATAAACAAGGTCTCCCAGGAAATATCCCAGAAGAAATATATAGGATAAATAGCTACATCAACTGTATGTCAGCATGCATGAGGGCAAAATTCATCCATTAGAAGCAGACTAGAGCTGCACTGGTGTAATGTACAGCCTAAGCTTTTATTTTAGGCAAACACCTGACTTTTTAAAATCTCATTTGATGCAACTCATGGGCTGAGCACTTCAGCATGAGTCATATTAGTTTCTTGGACTATCATTGGAAATGTGTAATTGCTCATAATCTTCTATAGACCTTACAGGCAGGTTCTCTCTTCTCCGTGCTTCATCTTTGTTGCTCTGACTTCTGAGTTTTAGCACTGAGCATATCTGAGCCCCAGATGAAAGGGGGAGAACTGGAGTACAGGGAGAGAGGTGTCTTTCTCTTTGTCATTTGAACAAAGCCTCAGTGTTTGTATTTTGCTGTCATTTGTTGCGAGGCGAATGACAAACACTTTGTCCACTGTGTTGCCTTGTCTTGATCGCCAGACTGAAATATTGCAGCATTCAGAATGGATAAAGGAAAACTCAGGTTGAATTCCCAGTTCCTGTTTCAGGAGTTTGCCCTCCTTTAAGGGGTTTGCCCTTGTTTATTCCTGTTGCCTAGATACCCACTTGGTGGGTTTTATTGCATTTTCCGTTTCTTTGATCACTTGTCATTGTTCCTGTTTTGTATTTCCCAACCCTGTGATTTGTCCTTCTACAATGTGGTTGAAAAGACGGGGCAAGTGGTCTCCTATTTTTTTTTTTTTAATGTATCAAGTCCATTCGGTTCATTCTTCCCCTTGTCCAAATGGTGCACACTTGCCGCCTTCTAGCTAAAATCTATTTCATACTAGTTCCCCTTCCATCATTTTATTCAGCCATAAAAGGCCAGGGTAAAGAGAAAAACTAAGCACTAAATGAATCACTGGTAGAACTGCATTGCGCTATATTTCCCCACCAAATATGCCATTTGTCTGTTAGTTATCATACTGTAGGGTAGGCTATTCAAATAAAAAGCCTGAGTATGACAGCCCTGTTCATGGGCTGATCCATGCCATCAGGCAGTTTTCAATGGGGCTCTTCAGTGGTTGCATGTCCTGCCACAGCAGGGTCAAGTGCTGTTTGTGTTTGGGTACAACGATGACAAAAAGTTGCCAAATCCTGAATTATCGACCATTTGCCAGTGTTGTGGAGTTATTTGTCATTTCCATAGAAGCTGGTTGTTCCTTCCTAGAAAAGAAATTGCTTCGAGCTTTTGCTTGTGGAACCTCCTGGGGGAAGTGGGGGATCAAGGAGAAAGTGAAATAAATATTTGTCTTTCTGCCAAACTTATTAAAAAAATGATGTGGACAGATTTTTGGCTATCGTAAGTCAGCCAAGTCATTGGAGCTATGCTGATTTACACCCTCTAAGCATGTGGGCCTAACTCAATAGTGGCACATTGTTGAAAAAAAATGAGCGTGTTTTAAAACACTAATAACAAAACAATCTTCCCTAGATGATGACCCCATTTCTCTCCCTCCCTCTCATTCAAAGATGTAAAGAAGTATCCCTGGCTGTACTTCTTATTTTGTATAAGACCTGATTTGCTCCCATGGCCTTTTTCTTCTTTCTTTTAATGAAGAGCACAAGAAAACTCGGTGCCATTCACTTTCTCCCACCCTGGGTTTTTGCAGCAGTTCATTATGAATGCAGAGCTGTGGGCTCTCGCTGCAGTCTTTGGACGCAGTTCAATACTGTACGTATTCTTGTGCTAAGATTTACGTCTTACATTCAAAAAAAGGGTCTTAAATCAACAAGCCTGTTAACATCTTCTCCAACTCTGGGTGCCTTGGAGATAAAATGCCACTGTTCTAATAGTGAATTCATCACTAATCTTAAAGAGGAATGGCCTCATTTGTGCAAGAAGGTCCTCTGAAGAACAGTTTCATTTGCCTCCATTTTTAAAAATTCCTCATCAGTTTTTTATTAATAGTTCATCAGAGAACTTTAGCGTCCTTGGTCCTATTGAAATCACCATTTGCCTTCCCTGGAAACAGGAACCTGCCCACTATGCTGCGCTTGAAGTTCTGACATTGGCAAGCTACTAGATCCTAGTTGTCTGTTTTACAGTGATAGAAGTGAGATAATGAACGTGCCAAAACAATACATGTACACGTGCAAAAACCACAAGCTTTTAATTTGTTTTCCAAAGGCAAATACAAAAAACCTTTGGTTAGCGCAGCTTACTATGCAAACAGTTATAAGAAGTATGCTTTATGACTTGTCATAACCCCATGGCTCTTCAGTAAAACCCATGGGTCCTGATTCTCCTCCTGTGTCATCCCAAGTTGAGGGTAAAATGAATGTTATTGCATTAAAATGGCCCGTGTGTATTTTGGTGCATACCGAATTTCGACTGTGAAGCTTATTGAACAGTGATTGGGTTTTATTGGGTGTGAATCTGCTACGTCTTCCTAGGAATGTAAATGCGGTAGTTCAAAACTGTTTATCACTGGTGGAATTCCACCGAGCAGAGTTATGCCAAGGGTATTTATAGCCCAATTCAGATCTCCTATACAAAACACTATCAACCATCTACTTGCATTAAGCAGTTTCATTACTTATTCCAGTCCTAGCCAGCTATTAGCATGCCTTTGTCTCCACATTCCTTCCAGCACACCGTATCCCACCATTTTGTGGAGCTGGGTTATTACATTGCCTTGTACGTGTCTTTGTTCCAGACTGGCAGGGAGTCCAGGGTGACCAGCAGCTCCATCTACCATTTGTCTTACTGCCTGTAAAAATGATTTTTTTAAAATGCATTAGATTATAAGAATTTTATTATTCATTTCAATAGAAAGCTAAGTTTTAGTACAGTGGCAAGCTACACTTAAAAGCCGGAGCAGCCAGCTGCAGTTTCTAAAGAGGAGTCAGACCTTGCCATGATAAACTAATGATTTTGCTCTAACCCTCACATTGGCACTGACAATCTCCGCAACCTTGATCCTTACCTGGCATGTAGGACTGTTGTGCAGATCAATGTTTCTGGGGCATTTTGAAGATCACTTTTATTAAGAAACATTTTGCTATTCAAATTGGTAGCTGTTGCTTTTTGCTACCCTTCTGATAATTTGAAAGATTACAATTTGGCCTTTCTTTCCTAAGTCATCAATGATACATGCCAGCAACTTGCTGACAAGAAGGTAAAAGAATACATTTCTGTCTCATGCCAGGCAGGTCACATTAGAGAAGCTGCGTTAGGAAAGTCTGCTTCATTTCTATGTTGGAGGGTCATTCCAGGACTTTTCAATTACAATATGCTCTGACATGTCAATAGCAGGGTTGCCACCCCAAGACTTTTTTTTTACTGACAATCTGACTTTTTTTCTGACAAACTTTTTGACTGAGTTATTTTATCTAATGTAACTATAACCCTTCTACCAGGCTCTGGACAAGCTCTGGGTTCAAATATAGGGACTTAGCACCAACCATAGTAAAAATGTTTATCAGTAAAATGTTTGCAGAGTATCAGTAAAAAAAATCTTTGGTTGACAATGTGTTTGACTACAGCAGTGATTTTACACCATGCTGTCCCACCCCAGGAGTCTCCTACTCACCTCTACATCCTCATGCCTCCTGACCAAATCCTGTACCATGTTTGCACACTATCAATGTTAATACTGAATGGCACCATTAAGAGGACCTTGTGGCACTGCAGAATATCATGGCAACCTGGTTAAGAATGCTGGTCATATATATATATACACACACCCTGAATGGTGCCCAAGGCCTAGTAAAACACAGCTTGATGTTGCTCAGCAAGCAGGGCAAGATTTTTGGCTTTCAGAACTATTTCCTTCTGCTGTTCTTCAATTGTCTCTGTCGATTTGCAATGCTGACAAGTCTCCAGCTATTAAAACCTCCCTTGTTTAGCTAGGCATATTTATAATAATTACTTACGCTGTTAATTTTACTCCTTTGTAAAGCCCAGAAGACTGCTTGGCATGAAAGGTGATATAGAAGTGAAGGTTTGATTGATGGATAGATTCAAATAGCTGCTGATTAGCATTGCAGAGGGAGAAGCACTTCATTGTTTCCATCTTTTCCCCACACCCAAACACGCATGTACAACATCCTACCTATGCGTCTAGTCTGTTCACATGCAGGGCCATCATAACCTGCTGGGCAATGACAAAAACAGATATCTCCTATCAGCACAGGTTCACCATTGTTCTGACATGGACCACAGCGGCACGCATTGAACTCCAATAGGTAATCATCCAAAGCCCGTTTCAGGTTTTGCCTTTTTGTTTCAATATTACCCAGATTGCTTCTATGTAGGATTTCATGTATTGGCTGTAGCTGCATAGGAAAGAAGAGAATATGGGAGGGTGAGCCCTTCCTCATTTCTGTATTGATGAGAGAGGAAGGAAGAGAGGGGGGGGGGGGGGGGGGGGGGAAGGGTGTCTTTATAATTGTTTCGGTGGATCTACAACAAAGAGAAACTTTTATTTTGTGAGCACATCCGAGCTAGCTAAGTGCTAGAATCATAGTATTATGGTACCTATGGGATAAAACCAGAACTTAACCTATTTTCCTAGATAGATACATATGTTTATGTGGACACAATAACACAGTTGGTCCCAAACCCTTCTAATTGCTGAGAAGGCCCATCATTAAAGACATCCTGCAAAACTGATCCTACATTCAGAGCCACAGCTGTTGTTGGTCTCATTATTTGATGATGCAACAATTGTACAAGCATTCTGCATGATCTCTGATTCCTTAGACCAAAACCCTTTGATAGGATCCTGTGAGATGTCAGTGTTATCAAATCTGAATTTCTGTCTACTTTGAATTTTGATTAGAGCACTATTAATCCTGTGCCAATAGATATACAGGTATATATCAGAATGTGCAGTGTTTTACATCACTGTGCAGCGTGGTACAGTTGAAAGGCATTATGCTATGGCATATAACATTTAAAATACCAGAAAGCTAATCTTTCCAACAAAATCTAAGTCTGCCATATGTTTAGGCCAAAATATTCTAAGGCAAACAACTTGAGCCCTCACTTCCTGATTTACCTGCTTTAATTGCAAATATCATACCAATTCCTATGGAAGTGCTTTGAAAACCAGGCCTTCATATGGATGTTCAAATAGAGATTGCAGAGTTGCAGAGAGTGGCTTATAGTATAGGGTGACCATATGAGACAATGTGAGATCTGGGTCACTGTCCCCTAGCCCATCAGGTCAATGGTGCTGCTGCAGGCAGAGGCAGGGGTGAAGCAGTGTGGTGCAGCTCTGGTATTACTATTCAGGCAGCTAAGGGAATCAATGCCTCATTAACGACCCATTGTTCTTTACTTCACAGGTGTTTATAATCATCTCCCGTTTTTAATTGTCACTCCATTAATCAAGCGAACCTATTTTAGTGCCATTTTGCTGTCTGCTACGACTTTGTATTTCACAGTTTGTGCTGCCCTGCACCCCATGCCCAGCACACTTGTTTTAATTTTCACCAGATGGCCGGGACCAGCCTCCGAAATCTAGGACTGTCCCAGCCCAGCTGGGACATATGGTCACCCTATTTATAGATGCAGGCAAAATGGCATGTAGTTACATATGCATATCAGCATATAGATATACATACACATACCTAGGTATATGTCTCATCTAAGAAAGTCTTTTGCAGGAAAACTGGGATTTACTCTTATTACAAGAGAGGAAGAGAATGTGTTTCCTGAGGGCTTCTGAAGCAGTCTATAGCTCTGAAAACAGTGCTTAGACAAATGTGCACAAGGGCCTTTAGCAAACTGAAATGAGCTACAGATAAGAGACGGTCAAATGGACGCGGGTGCTTATCAGCAGCCTGAACCCCCTCCAATTCCATGAGCAGTTGCAGAGCCCTTAGAGCAGCCAGCTGAGAGGTCATTGAGTGGGTTACTGGAAAATTACAGTAAATTTGGCCCAGAAATTGCTGGGAACTTGTGCAGCAATGTGGATAACCTGCAGCAGACTGCTCAGGAGTTACCGAAAGTGCTTCTGTCTTAACAGATCCTTTTGTCAATACAGCACGGGCCAGAATGTCCTGCAATTTCCCATTTGCTCTGCTAATAGGGTAGATAATTCCTGTTTCCTCATTCTCTCCTATCTTCTTTCCCACTTCTGTCCCTCCTGCTGTCAAAGTCAGAGGCAGATGTGCTTTTAAATTAGCATGAGGGGAATGGACCTGGACTAGCATGACTGCAGGCCTATAAAATTACCTAGCTCCTCCTCACTTCCTCTCACAGCTGTAGTCCCTGAGTAGCCTGGCAATTATAACCTCTCCTGGAAGATTTTTGTTCCTTTCACTGCACAGAGAGAAACGCCCAATCTGCTCCCCACTGCCACACTCTTACAAGAAAATGCCTTGTAAAAGGCAGTGGTTCACTGATGGATGGCAAGGGCACAAAGTAAAAGCTGCAGTGTCTGATAGCACTGAATTATTTTTCCCCCCTGCTTTCCCTTTCTTCCTCCTCCCTCTCCAACCCCCATTTCTGAAACCACTCGGGACGTTTCAGCAGATCGTTTCGTGTTGTTGGGCACAGAAGGTTCGGAGCATGTTCTGGTTTTCTCCCCCAAACTTTCACAGTTACCTATGATCAAAATCCTACCAAGAAAGTAAGCACAGAAGGTTTATTGGTGTCAATAAGGCTGTGCTAACTGACGCTTGCTGAATATCTAGCCAGAATAGGAAATCCAGCTAAATTAATTTACTTGTCTTTGACTTCTTTTCCAGGGCGTGTAAACTGGAGGCCCAGTCTGAGAACATGAGCAGACTCAGCCCCACCTGAACGCTGTGCTTTGTGGAACATGGCCCATCGCATCCGATTTTTAACAGAATTTCAGTGCCAAGACAAAACAATAGAAACTACAGACGAGACGGGCAGCAGCAGTCTCAGGTTGCTATACCAATCTGCCTCAGTGCTGACCATCAGAAATGCAGAGATCAGCTATTGGGGTAAGCTTTTTGCTTGCTTGCTTGCTGGTTCATGTATCTGGCATTGTAGCTGACATTAAAGAGGCAGACTGAGTTATGATTTGCTGAGTTTTTTACCATAAGCACCGAGACCGCCATATATTTTTAGGCCATCAAATGACGATATTTGATTACTACAGCCCAGGACCACTCTGAAGTGAAAGCCTACCTACAAAAGGCTGCTAGTTCAGGATGTTTATTGAATTAATCCTATAATCTGAGCTTGAAACCTTGAACTACCTGAACGCTCTTGTTGTTCTTTTTAACAAAAGCAGGGCATATAGAAAGCATGGGTTCAGCAATGGCTAATTTCTTTCAGCCATTTGAAATAAAATAAACTTTTAGAACAGCTTTTCTACCAGCCTAACATGAAGTTGTCCCTGGCTTTTTATTAAAAAACCGTCTTTGTCAGTGAACAAATATAAACTTTGCACCCAAGTTAGAACAATCTGCAGGCAACCTTTCTGTGCACATCCCCCTGACACTGGCACTCTTCCTCATGAAGTGTTTTGTATTACAACCAAGAGCAATTTTACAGATTTTGCCCAAAGCAGCAATAGCCTGGAGACATCTCCCTTGAGAAAGATAGCTCCCTAGCTGTACAAAAAAATCTCTGCAGAATTGATTGGCCAGAAACTGAAATAAAAGCAAATCCATCTGAGTCTTTTTTTAAAAAACATGGGGTATTTGACATTTCTTCTTTCTAGGTGGCTTTACGTTTTACACAGTGGTAAAAGCAGGAAAGCCAAAAAAGGGGGAGTGAAGCCAAAAAATGTCAAAGCACCTCATTATACCCTAGCAGTGCAATATAGCCCGTAAAACCATCTCTGTACCCTAACTAGAGAACTCCATTCTCCACCTCCTCTCTGTTACGCTTCCTTTAGAAGAGTAGACCCTGCTTCATGGCACTGAAGGGCAAAAATTCATTATAGCTATGCATGGGTGCAAATAGACATCATATTTGTCCCAGAATAAAGCCTTTTGTCCCAGGATTCTGCAGACGTACAAGTCTGCTGTCCTGCTTCAAGTCACTCTGAAGTAAGTGGGATAAAATGTGCTTCTGCTTCTTCCCAGGACCCGGCTGTGTGCATCTATAAGATGATTGTGCTTTCTCCCAGGACAAGTTGGGCAGGCAGAGTGCTCTTCTCTGATGGGGAAGCAGCAGGGCAGCTTGGAAGGACTACCTGTGTAAATGATTGTGGCATGCCTTTTTTCGTATGCATCAAACTCTGGGACAGTCAAGCCCGTGTCAAATAATGGTGACAAGCTGGCAGAGGGTAGATTCAGACTAGACATCAGGAGGCGCTACTTCACAGTCAGGGTGGCTAGGAGCTGGAACCAACTTCCAAGGGAAGTGGTGCTGGCTCCTACCTTGGGGGTCTTTAAAGGAGGCTGGATGAACACCTTGCTGGGGTCATTTGACCCCAGTACTCCTTCCTGCCACGGCAGGGGGTCGGACTTTATGATCTGCTCAGGTCCTTTCCGACCCGACCAAATATTTACAGCCTCAAAGGGCAACGTGCCAAAGCTCAGGTTTTCTTTCTTCTTTTCTTTGGGTCAGGGCATGACAGGTAAGTAACACAAAGCTAGGATGCAGAAAAGCATGCACTGCAGCAGCATCCACTCTAGTATCTATATGAGGTACTTGCAATTATGAGCATGTAAGCTGTCTCGGTCCACAAGCAATAAACCTCGTAATGGGTTAAAGGCAGATAGCAAGGTATCACTACTAGTCCATGAGTTTTGTAGTGACAGTGTGGGAGCTACATACTGAGCCTCCAGGGCTGGGAGAGGATCCCATTCCCTTCTAGCCACTTGGTGGTTTCCTGTTGACTTGGGAAGATGCACAATTCAGCTGTAGTGAGAGTAACAGTGAGTGATGTGATCACTGAAAAGGGTTCTTCAAGAAACTGCTTACTTCTGCCCAGAGACGCATCAAAAATTAACCTCTATGCTAATCTAGCATGAAGCTTCTTGTCTGCCTCACCTCTTGATGTTGTCACAAAGAAATGCACTCCCCATTGTGAAATGTATGAGGTTACCAAATCAGTGGCCCATTACATTTAATCTTGTTCTGTGATGGGATCACAATAAAAATATGAAATGATCTGGTCTGCTACACTTTCATTCCTTTTAGCTGTGGAGTTTCTTCAACTGCAAGAAGTCTTACCTCAAAATCAATAACAGCAGGATTATATTTTAATGACCTTCCCCAGCGCCGATACATATTGGCGTTCTGGCTGCTTAAAAGGCTTTCGGCTGAACCAGTATCTCCACCTTTAATCCGAGGAATAATATCTTCCACAACAGCATTTTTAGTTTCATGACCTGGAAAGTTGAATTATACTTACACATTAGTTAGTGCTGCCACAAATTCACTAGTGTAGTAAAAAATACTTAATCAACGGGACTCTATGTCCCCTTCTGCCCAGAAGAGCCCAGATCTCGACAATTAACCAGTGCAAGCTTTTCCATTGACTTCAGTGAAATGAGGTAAGCAAAGCTAAGCAGCTTTTCCCATTACTACAAGCTGGTTTCTAATGAGTTAAGCAGTACAGGTGCCATAAGCATGGTAATATAAAAGTTAAGGACCTTACATGAACTCCTCATTTCTAATTCTTCTATCTGGCTTAGATTTATATAAGACACAGTCACTGTCGTATATCACTTTCATGCTCCCCAGCATATATGCAATAATAAGAGCTATGTTAATAGCAATGTAATTTTGTCATGTCATCTGTACAAGTCAAAGTGTTTTACAAATTTAGGTGTCAGTTTTCCCCAGCATCCACTCCTTGTATTACAGATGTGGAAACTGAGGTTCAGATAAAAAAGCAATTAGTGCAAGGTCATGCAGTTAGTTACTGGCAATTATCATATAAGAAGGAAATCCAGACCTCTAGAGTCTAAAGAAAGATCGTGGAGATAAAAAAAAAAATGTATTCAAAGGGACTATGGAATAAAATAGAAAGGAAGAGATAAACTTTCTAATCTAAACATTAGAGCTCATTGAGAAAGTTCCACTGGAACGGTTTTGGAGAGCAAATGCCACTCCCACAAAGTTGAAAGTTCTTATAGGGAAATTTCAATGTTTCCAACATTTTCACACAAAATGTTTCATTTGGATGCGTTTGATCTGAATCAAAATAGTTCATTTTGTTGAACTGACCCAATATACCGTTACGAGTCAGTTCAATATTAATCTGCAGGGGAGTGTGTAGACGAAACGGGGGCCCTAAATCAAAGCGGTGGGTTTTAAAAAACACTGCTTCAGTTTAGGGCTGATTAAACCCCCGTGTTGTGCACATACCCTGCTGACTTACCTGCCTCTCCGGAGGGGAGGGTGAGCTGCTGGCGGGCGGAGCGGTCCCTGGCTGCGGGGGGCTGGTGCTTCCCTCCGCGGCAGCAGTGTCCCCCACCCAGGCAGCACCCACCTGCAGCACCCAGCTTGGGCAGTCCTGGGGGGCACCACAACCACGGAGGGAAGCACCAGGCCCTGGCATAGGTCAGGCCAGCAGGCAGGCTCCAGGGGAAAAAAAAAAGATCAGGCTCCCTGCTTTTCTTGGGGAGAGCCTGCTTTCCCCGGTTGTTGCCAGGCTGCCTGCAGGGCTTCCTGCAGAGCCGTGGAGCTGCACAGAGCCCGGTGCTTCACTCCGCGGCTGTAGAGGTAGCAAACTAAAACTCCTTAAAGGTGTTTTCATTTGCTGTGCCGCAAGTCATTTAAGGCAAATTACACTGCCAAATTTTCTACAGCGGCTGGAATTAATGTGCAATGCGCCACCGAGGAGTGCAAGCACCAACACCATTAAAGCGATGCAGAAGCATTTAGCCCTCTCATTAGCCCACATGCCTCTCATTAACTTTCTCTCTGATTTGGCATAAAAGCTAATATTGCAATATTGGAATTACTTCTGGAATGAGAATTGCTATTAGCACTTTGCTTTAACCAAAATAAATACCTTGAGCCAGATACTTAGCTGGGGTAAACCAAAATAGCATCTCTAAAATCCGTGGATTTACGCTGATTTGCATCAATTAAGGATCTTGATACCAAATGCAGCAAATCCATTTGATCGCTCTTGAGGCTGTGGTTAACTCTGGTTAGCTGTTGAGGTGTGGGTACCTTGACTTAACTTTGAGGTAGAGTTTAAAAGGAATTTCCCTTGACAAAAACTGAATTTAAATTACTTGGGGGAAATGTTATAGAAATGAACTAATTTGACAAATACCACAACCCATCATTTATGTTGAGAGGTTCATAAAGCTCCTTCATTTTCATCCATTCCTATTTTAAACTACCATGTAACCTCAAAAGCCAAGCAGTCAACAATCAGCTAACAGCAACAGCAACACTGAGCCAAATAAGCAGCATCAATGGCTGAATTTCTAAAACTGCAGTTTTACCACTAACACGAGGAGTGAAACCAGCTTGAGATTTATTAGCAGGAAACATATATTCTGATTAATTTGAAAACTTCATACCAGTTTGAAGAGCTCCTTTTTGTTGACATTCACTGTATGAAAGTGTTACTTTTCCAGTTATATCAACCTTACTGATGGAGAGGCCTAGTGATACACCAAAACAGGAACTTACTTGTTCAGCTTCAATACCTGAAAAAACAAAAATATAATGAATTACATTATTATTCAGAAAGATGCTGTTTTTCTCAATATTATTTGGTAGGGACATGTCATCCAGAAAAAAAATATATATGTATATACATCTGTGGAAGCCAAATAATTAGTGATGTCTAAGAGTTTCTGGAAGCTGTTTTGCACAAGCCTTCTCCATCCATGTGTGGTGCCAATGGTTTGGTTGGGTGTCTCAAGCATAGCTCCTAAGTGATGCAAAGGGCAAAAAAGTGTTCTCGCAATATGTATTAGAAGAAATCAAAAATCTCAGCTTTAAAAAATGTGTTTATGTCAGGTTTTGTTCCACCTGTTTAAAACTCTATTTTCATACAGGTACCATCCTTATATGGAATACATCTGAATTGATCCACTAAAATCGATGCATTTAGAGACCAATTTTCAGTAGCTAAGGAGCTGACATGATATCCCTGGTAGTAATTTTTAAGCTAAAATCCTGTACCGGCAGCAGAAAGTGATCCGAAGAAAGAGATGCAGAGATCCTGACAAACTGAAATCCACTTTCATCTTTTTATTTGGTCTAACCAAGTAGGCCTGCCTGGGACAGACAGGTGAGATGCTCACAGATATAATTTGCCATATTTCCTTTAGCTAGCTGTGGATAAAACCCTATGTCTTTTTCTTTTCTTTCCTTTACCTTTTTTGGGCCAATGGTTAAGAGCTAAAAAATGAGGATGCTGAAAAAACATCATAGTAAAATAGTTTGCCTGCAATGGTTTTAATGGATTAATGTGGACAGGTTACTGAATGAGGCAAAAAGAATGGCTTGCAGATCATCTTCAGGACAACTTGTCAAGCACCTGTTTGTTGCAAAAGGAATCAAAACTTGTGGAAGAGCTGATGATATCTTTTATTAGAACAACTAGAGATTTGCAAACAAATTATTTTATTTATTTGCAGGCTTTCAGGCGCACTCGCCCTTTATCAGGCATAGGAGAGAGAAGAGATTGTAAAAGTTCTCCTAGGTACACACAAATGTTGTTGTGTTATCTTAACAATTACTTCTAAATGTAGGCTAACATACTTTCGTTGTAAGGAAGTTTTGGCACATTATGAGCTGGCCGCGCCAACACGAGCAGCAGACTGCGCAGTTGTTACTGCACAGTTACCTACTGCTTGCATAAGCAAGTACTAAACGACTGCGCAGTAAACCAGCGTTACGGCACAGTCCTGTCCCCAGACAGGTTTTTCAGATATTACTGTGCAGTAACGACAAGCTCATTACTACTGCACTGTAGCGGTGCATCATGGTCAGTGCGCGCCAACACTACTGCGCAGTAGCGCCTCATGTAGACATGCCCACTGAGGATCAAACTGTATAGAAATTAATGGCAATTTGTTATCAGTGGAGGCATGAGGATGAGACTCATAATACAGTCCCAACTTTTAGACAGCCATTTTTTGTCATAGATCTCAAAGTATTTTACAAATATTGCTGAAAAGACCAAAGTCACCCAAGACATCATCCAATATCAAAGACAGTAATAAAACCCAAGCCTTTTTGATTGTCAAGACAGTGCACTGCTCCCCAGATGACACTGCTTCCTATTTGCTACAGTCTTGTGGGACCCACTTTTGCTCCCATTAAAGTTTACAGCAACACTCCTTTAAGCCAGACTTTGTTCTTCTATCACATATCAATTGTGATAAAAATTGTCATAAAAAGTCAGTGGAGAGCAACTGAGACCAAGATCTGCTCCACTGACTTCACTGGTGCTGGAGCAGATGCTGAACACGTGAGGTACTAAGTTTCCCAAATAAAGCAATCTGTATCTTGAATTCCCATTCATTTCAGAAGGTACTCAACACCTCATTGCCCATGGCCTTTTGTGCCAAGAGAGGGTCTCATCACATTGTAAACCTGGACCCCTGAGAAAGATTAAACACGTAGCATTCAATGACTTGAACTAAAATATTCAACAGCTGTAAATTGAAGTGGGTAAAATTCATTCACCCAAAGCAGCACGAATGATTGCTTAGCTCAGTGTTGGAGTGCCATAAAATTAAAGTTGAGTAACACCCTGATTAATTGATTCACCATGGCTCCCATTGAGTAATTATGTTCAGCCAGGGTCTGTCAATACAATTTGCTATTGGTTGGAGCAAAACTGTAGATCCAGTGTTGATAAATGTTAAGTGGTTATCACTGCAAAAGGGTGGTCATACAAAATATTGGCACTTTGGGGGAGGGGAAACCATTATTGGTTATCATCTGATATAATTTCAGATAGTTAAATGTGTTCTAGTCATTAGATTTATTGCTGTATTTTGAATTAATCATAATGTATAAAGGCTTTTTCCACATTATTCTCTGTGGACTGTTTCTCCCCTAAATGCTGTTATAACCGTTAACAAATTACACAGTTTTTTTTCTGGTAAGTAATAAAACAATAGTCATTTATTTTAAGAAGGAGGAATGAACAACATGAATGGCATAATTTATAAGGGACATAGCCTGAGATTCCCCATTCACTTGCACTTTGGGCCAGATCCAAGAAAAGGACCTTCGGTTCTTAAAACTGGGAGCCATGCACAGTTTAGGTGCATACGTCTCAAAATGCAACCCTGTAGCTCCTTGCTTAGCTCGCACCAGGAGTGGATCTAGGATGTGTAAAGAGGGAGCTGTTGGTGATACAAAGCTCACTGTACATGTGCTACACAGTCCAAGGGTGGCACCTCACCCTTTATGGGACCCTAATTCTGGAGGAATCTGCCTTCATTTTCGAATGTAAAATTTCTCAGATATCTAAACGTCTACTTCTGTACATCCAGGCGTGCCTCAATCTTGACTGTCAAACAGCTCCATCTTAGTTCATGCTTAAACCCCACTGAGATCCAGAGACTTCAGCTTCTTTTCACCAAGCTCATGGAGCCCCATCCAGTCAGAAAATACCTACTACATGCTGCCTGCATCAAAATGCAGTGGCAGCCAGCTACCACTTTTCTTTAGACAATGTTACAGGGTGTTATGTACTATTTTACAATAAGACAGTAATAAGATACCCAGCCAGGATGTGAGAGACCTATTTTCAGGTCCCTTGAACTCTCACCTCCCAGAATATCCCCATCACCAAGTGAGCCACTCCTTCTTGGGGGCCATTTGACACCTGTACCATTGACTTTGTTCCAGTTTGCAGAAATGGCTTAAGGATTTATTGGGCCAGAGAGAGAGCGAGAGCAAGAGAGTGCACAAGAAAGAACATGACTCCAAAGCTTAATGCTGAGAGAGCTCACTTGGTGGGGAGGCCAGCCCTCCTTCCAAGGTGTTCCAGTATTTTACCTAACAATGTTAATGGATAAAATACTGATGTGGTATTTGGAACAGATAGGTTGAAGATATGACTCCCCAGAAGCATAAGGAGAAATTAAATGTGGGCCTTGTACTGGGTGAATGCTATAATTACTGAGGTATTGGATAAAAAGGGGACCCCTCCTCCAGTTGTGTTTTGCTAGAATACAGCTGCTGGCCTCCGAGAGGACATATTGAATCAAAACCCCTCCTGCGCCCTTGGGTGAGAGAGATGGGCTCCAGCAGGGCATGGGTGTAAGGCAGGCACCAAATGAATCAATCCTGTCAAGACTTATGCTCTTTTGAGCAGATCTAGGAGCATATTCAAAGCACCTGGGGAAACTGGATGCTGAAGACCAACATGCCTATGCTGCACGGGCACTTCCAGGTTCAGGAAGCAACTGAACGGGGGCTCTGAGGATCTAAGTTTTGGAGTTGAAAAGCAAAATCTTACCTAAATCCCACATTAAGTGGCTGCATCCTTTGGTGGATTTGGATCTAAGAGCCAACCCAGTTTTCTAGGACACCGAGTGATCAGTTTATACCAACTCTTTCCAGGTGGTGATACAACAGTGTCCTCACCTATACGCTTAGCATACCATATAGTGCTGTGTGACCTGGTAAATGTTGACTTTTTAATAGTCTCCAGTATAGATGGAAATTGTACAAGTATCCTACATTAGAGTGAAAATTACATCCCTTCAGGGGCACGTTTTTGCCTTTTGCAGAATTTCAACATCCCTCATTCCTAAAATAAGGTGCCATGTCGCTATAAATTTTCTCTTCTCAGATACACGGTAAGCACAAGATAAAGTAAAATAATAGCCCCTGTCCTCCTGTCATTGATTCATTCTTCCTCTTAGCTTGGCAGTCTGCTGCTTCAAGTTGTGCTCGCCAAGATCTTGCTCACCTCTTTATCACTCACCCCTCAAGTCAAATAAAACGGGTTGAGAACACAGAGTGCATTCAAGAATAAGGGTGTAGGTTGTAGCCGTGTTGGTCTAAGGACATGGGCAGACAAGGTTCTTTGAATGAATCTGATATCTTTTATTAGACCAACTTCTATAGTTGGAAAACAATTATTAAGCGCTTGGGGGTCACATAACGAGTTAGCATGCTAGTTAGAGTCTCATTCGTTATCAGAATTAACCAGACAAATCACTTCACCAACTAAGAACGGCCATGCACCGTTCAAGAATAAGGGCATCTGCTTTCAGAACGCTGCGCCAGTGACTTCAACTGGGAATGATCTCTTTTGTAATACTCTCTATGGTTGGGGCTACATATTGAATTCATGGAGTTATATGGAACCAACCTATTCCAGCCCAGATCTCAAACTGGTGTAAATTATGATAGTTCTGCTATGTTCATTTATACCAGAGACAGACCCCAGTTCAGCACCTGATTCCTCTTAGGTATTAGTATTGCTATCGTCACCTAGCCTAGTTGCTACCATCGCAGTCTCCTAGTTAACCCCTACCCTTTTCCCCCAGATTGGAGTAACCAGTGCTGACCCTTTGCATGTGTAATGCCTGCTTGTATCACTGGCTGTGTCAGGGCCGTGGTATCTATCACACTGCGGATGGCTTTGCAGGAGCTACGAATCTGGCTAGTGCGCTGATGTACTATGTTGTTGCTCTTCTACGCTTCATACATTTGATTAGCAGCGACTTTATGCGTCGACTTTCCAGAGACCGACGTGCATGCAGTCCAAACAGCTGTGGATGATATGTTACACAAACAAGATTTACAGGCAGCCTTCTGCAGTCCTGCACACCTTCATTTTTTGAAAGCTAGAACAAGTGCAACTCTGTCATTGCCTCAGATTAAAAGCCAGCCAGTGTAAAATGGCAGGTATAATGCCAAGTACAATGCATTATTTACATATTCAGAACAAACAAATGCCTTTGAAATTGTCTGGATCTGTCTGCATGATGCTTTCTTACTCGCCGTCTCTGCTAGCAGGTATAATTGGAGCGACAATTGTTGCCAGCAGTGTGAAGGGAATTTCTTGGAGTCTCACCCCCTGATGCACCTGCATTTGTGTTGCTCAGCCCAACCCTTTTAGAGAAGAGCTTGTTTATTAGACTGCATCCCATTAAGGGCTCCATCATATAGCGACCTTCACTAGCAAATAGATGAAGTGTGAGTGAGGTATCGTTCTTTCCTCTGGCTATTTGTCTGCATTTGTTTTGTTCCTGAGCAGTCAGTTATTAAGTTTTCAGGCTTCAAAATATGGACTTAAATCTCGTTTGACATTCTGAACCAGTTTTGACATTCACAACCAGTCTCTCCCCTGAAAAATGATTTTTTTCCCCTGCCTGGTGGTCATCTCTCTTCCCATTGTGTTAAGTTAGGGAAAGGGGAAAAGAAGAGTTTCAGATCTGGGAAATCACCAGTGCCAAAGATAGCATAAGATGCTTACTTGTTGCACAATTACTTGGTGGAAGGGGTGAAACCCCAGAAGATTGACACAGCAAAGGAAGGAAGTGAAGGAAATGCAGATTCTTCCCTACAATACTTATTGCCACGGCGGTCTGATGTGAAAAAACAGACCAGGAAGCCCTTTCAGTGACCATCCTACTTTCACAGAAGATCTTAGCTGCTTGTTTAACTAGATGTTTTCCAGAGGGACCTGCCTGTCCTCCTCCTGGCATTGTGTTAAAGCTGCAAAATTTGGATACAGGTTGTATCTGGACTTAGAAACTACTGATCCCCAAAGCAGTGACATAAAAAGGGGTTGGGGAGTGGGGCACAAATATTGCTAGGGCAGTAGAGGGACACTGGAGTGGTGCTTGAGGAGGGCACCTTCGCCACCCCTGAACTCATTTTGCCTATGGGAGAGGGAAACTTTAACTGAGAACATCACCAATTCTACGTGGGTCACAAACTTTCCAATTGAGGGTTAGAGCACAGAGTCTTCTGAATGGTCCTGCTGAGAGAGAGGGGCATTAAACATACCAGGGATGGATTCATTTCTGCTTAATTAATCCTGTGGCAGCGATGCTAATAGTAGGAATTTGACATTCCTTCACTTCAGTGAGTGATCTGGGGGGGAAGTGGGCCCTGTCTGGTTCATTTGACATCTCACAGCAGGATAGAGGCTAAATAAACTAACCTGGAACTTCTCCACCTTAACTTTTCTCATAGCTTTGGTCATATACCACAGAGTGACCCATAGGGGAGTTGGTACAGCTGATGTCTATCAGGGCAGCCTCAACTGATGTCTATCAGGGCAGCTCCGTTTCTGTACCAAAAATACATGAGCTGATGATACAACCCATGACATTGAACCTGCCATTAAATGTAGCACGCCATGAAATGTACTGAAGCCATGAATGATAAAGCAGCAGTAATTATGCAGAGTGCCTAGGTTTATGAACTAAGTCCTGACCAGGCTCATCAAGGCCATGAGGTCTATCTTCACCTCAGCTGTTCTTCAGCAGGGAGGGCAAACTATAGAGGGTCAGCGTAGGTAACGTGAATGCTTTGGAACGATGTCTATTTATATATTTGTGCAAAATGGATCGTCCTCAACAGAAGAGGTGGAGAGACATCCACCCTTGGATGAACTATAGTTCAGGACTTAGCACACTCTCCTGGACAAAGAGAAGATGTATGGGTTAAAATCCTCCCAAGTTGTTGACCAGAGATACCTCACAGGCTTTCCTGCCCCCTGAGCCAAAGGTGATGCCTACACTAAAAAAAGAACAAAGTTTTATTTTGGAAAGAACCAGGAAGGTCTTGTTTAATTTCCATCCATACTTTTGTGGACTCTTTGCTTGAGTAACCAGACCAGAATGCCAGGTGTTGATCCATAGCTCTATCTAGCATATGGAGCCTGGGTCAATACTGGGCGATGCCATGAGGTAGAAGACTATATACATCTTTGGCCAAAACACCTGTGAGGTACACACTACTGTAGCAATGATAGTATTAGTGCTCCATGCCTGGGGTGCAGATGAAGAAAGAACCCTATAGGGATTTTTAATTACCTATAATCTTTACCATAATGGGATAGTAGAGTAGAAAGCAATTCATACAGAATTTGTAGTGTTTTTCTAACCTGTTCTCCTCATTTCTTCTTTGTTAACAACCAAGATATATTCAAAGACGCCTCCCATAGTCCCAGACGTCATGAAATGGGTACCGTAGTCATTAATAAATTTGGCATACATTCCATAATTGTATCTGTCTGGAAGCTCCATTAGGGCCTGAAACATGTCTTCATCCAGAACTATGTTATCCCTTCTCATTTTGAAACGTGCAGTCTGTACCTTGGTTACACCTCTAATGAATTCCAGATTCTGCAGGTAAAAAAATATATGTAGCAGAAGTTACCCGTAAACTAAATATTAAAGGACAAAGAATGCACAAGTCCACTTTGCAGAAGATCAGGAAAAAAAGCATTAGCTGGCTTTCTTTTGTCTGAGAGACCTATAAAGGTACATTACCTAAGCCTGAGTTTTAACTCCTGTGTATCAGGAGCATCTTCACTGAAATCAATGGAGATATTTTAGTTTAAAACTGTGCCAAGTCATGCTGCCAATATGTACAGTTTTATCTCAGATCTAATAATACGTGAAAACATATAAGAATCTACCCCTTCTAGTTGCATAGAAATCTTGAAAGTGGGTCCAAGCTGTACCTTAAAGGTTCAAAAGCCTAAAGTAAGCCTGACATTTATTAATTGATTTACATATCCAATTTCCCAGCTGGAGGGAAGAGGAAGGGTGGAGAAGGGGGAAATTCAGGATATGTGATCACTTGGGGCTTTAAGGAAAATCAGAATTACCGCCCATGCACACCCCCAAATAAGGTGCCAGCATCTTCTAGTCTTTTCCAGGAATTTATGTTTTTTGTTCACTTTTGCATTTCTTTCGGGCTAGATGAGACAATGAAAGAGAATTAGCATGTTACATTGTAGTTTTCTGCAAAGCATTGAAATGGGGAAGAGCAAGTATGTCAGTGGCTCGTTCTATAAAGGTCTACGAAGTGTGTGTATCTATAACTACCAAACTTCTCGTTGGCAAAATGTCCCATCTCCCTTTCTTTCCTCAGCTCAGCATTAACTGGATATGGCATCACCGTGGGACCCTCCCAGGATATAACATTAGTACCAGCGGACGATACCGGTCCCCTAAGTCCACATAACTGGTGAGCTTTCTCTTGCAAGTTCTTTCATTGTACTAAGTCTCAGAATCAGGTGCAATAAAAAGGGCCCTTTTAATGATTCTTTTAATAACTGAGCATTTCGTTGCTGGAAACAAAGAGATACTAAATTCTTTAGCAGTTTTGAAGGCACTTAAGGGCACTGTCAAAATAATTCTCCTGTAGTTTCCATGAGAGAAATAGATGCAAGGCATGGTATAAATGTGAAATAGTACTATTACCATTAATATTATTACATCTGAAAAGGGTCACCACATAACTGTCAATGACATAAGCCTTCTACTAAATATAAACCCTTTTTCTTAGTACTACTTGTACTATGATATCGTACTATGATATTTTCAACCGATGACACAATTGTGGCTCATCTTACCAACATATTGCAGCTCGTATTAATTTGAAAAAGATATATTTGCCATTGGAGCTCATTCCCTCAGGACAACTGCTTGATGAACATTTTGATTTTTCCCCTCCCTCTTCACCACTTTCAGTATTTCTTTATTTATATGCTTAATGTAGTCATGAAACAGGACGGGGTGAGATGACATGTGTTCTCATACTCCATAATTCAATTTTATTCCCATTCCCTGTTTGCTTAAATGTAATAAGAACAACAAACAGGATTACTAACGATCTCACATGTGCAATTACATGAACAAATTAAGGTACAATTACTAGTGTGTTTTTTTTTTTAAATGCAGTTACGGGAATAAACTAACATAAGTTACACCAAAATCATATAAGACATTATTGAGAATGTGTGCATCTTGTTTTTGTTACCTTCTCATTATACTGTGTGAAATTCTTCAGAGATCCCTTTCCCTTTGATAAACTGTAACCAAGCTCAAATTTGACAGGTGAGTCCTCAGGAGTTACTCCAAAAGTAATGCCAAAATTCCTGGATTTTTCCTTTTTTAATGCCTCAAGCAAGTCTTTTGAATCATCATAAAACTCAAAAGAGAATCCAGAATCAGCATGAGCCTGAAATAAGAGGAAGAGGCATTATTTTTTTACATATTAGCTTCCTCTTTAAATCCACGCTCTCATTTAAAGACCCAATCCCACTCCTGTTGAAACCAGTGGCAACATCAACAACACTGTCCCTGACTAAACGTAATGCAGGATAAAGAACTGAGAAAAATGCCTTTTCCTTTGGAAACTTAATCACAGCTAAGCTTTGGGAGAAAAATATTTAAAGTTAAGCATTTTGCCTCATCTGTCTCCAGTCAGGGGAAAAAATTGTTTTTATTTTTTATTAATTTTATATTCACTGAGCATCCCTGAGACTCTCACAGTCCCTCTCTGTGATTAGACTACATGTAGAAGGCAGGGTAAATTTGTACCTTATAGACTAACTAAATCAGAGACGTGTAGCATAAGCTTCCATAGGTAGAGGACTTACTTACTCATCAGACTGCGTGTGCCATCCCAACTGACCGTCTGAGCAGAGCAGACAGTTCTGGCTTACAACATGTACTGAATTCAGATGAGGTCTAAGAGGTGGGATAAAGATTGGGGGCTGGGCTAAATGACCCTTGAGGGCCCTTCCAACCCTATGTCATTGGGACGAAACACTATAATATAAGTCAGTGAAGGAATAGGGTGTGGAATAGGAAAGACAAATGGACAGAGATGGGTGTTGGAGTAAACTAGGACTGGTTGGGCAGAGACTGGGACAAGATATGTGGGAAAGAACATGGTAGAGCGAGGAGGTGAATGAGACAAACTGGATGAGGCACTGAGAGTGCAGAAAAGAGTAGGACTGAAGAAGACACCAGCCTAGGACAGAATAAAGAGAGAAAGGACATAGCTTTGGAGAAACGGGCAGAAGATCCTCTACTTCCTGAGCATGTTCTCCACCAGTCTCGAACCCTGTTTCCCGCCATTCCTCACCAAAAACCTGTGACACTTATTGGCAAAATGTGTGCTTCATCTACAGCTGGATGGGGGAATAAATGTAGTACTGAGATTTCAAAAGTGTTCCACATCAGGATGAAAGCAAAGCATTTTTAATTTCTTAATGGGGAGGGGCCCATGGGGAAGAGACAAAAAGAGAAACCCAAAGTATAGTCTGCAGGGATCCACAAGACCATGTTAAGGTAGTATTAGAATAAGGACATGATAAGTAGGCCACATTTGGCTGATGACGTGCACTGGGCCCTATGCATAGAAGGTCCCTGTAGGTAGCACAGCCAATGGCTTTGTAGTGTTAGAGCCTGATGAAGTGCAAAGTGGTGGTTTGCAAGAAATTCTGAGCCAGTGGTCCATTGGGCCCAAAACCTAGCACAGTTCTTGGAGACCCAAATTAGGTCCAAGCTCTGCCAGAGCCTCACTTCCCCATGACTAGCACTATGGATGAAAAGGACTTGGGGGTCATGATTGACCACAAGATAAACATGAGCCTTCAATGCGATGTTGCGGCTAGTAAAGCGACCAAAATGCTGGCTTGCATCCATAGATGCTTCTCAAGCAAATCCCGGGACGTCATTCTCCCCTTGTACTTGACCTTGGTGAGGCCACACCTGGAGTACTGCGTCCAGTTTTGGGCCCCACAATTCAAAAAGGATGTGGAGAAGCTTGAGAGTCCAGAGAAGAGCCACACGCATGATCAGAGGTCAGGAAAACCGAACTTATGATGACAGGCTGAGAGTTATGGGGCTCTTTAGCCTGGAAAAGCGCAGGCTCAGGGGTGATCTGATGGCCACCTATAAGTTTATAAGGGGTGTTCACCAGGATCTGGGGGAACGTTTGTTCACCAGAGCTCCCCAAGGGATAACAAGGTCGAACGGTTATAAACTACTGCAAGACCGTTTCAGGCTGGACATAAGGAAGAACTTCTTTACTGTCTGAGCCCCCAAGGTCTGGAATAGCCTGCCATCAGAGGTAGGACAAGCACCCACATTGAACGCCTTCAAGAGAAATTTGGATGCTTATCTTGCTGGGATCCTATGACCCCAGCTGACTTCCTGCCCCTGGGGCAGGGGGCTGAACTCGATGATCTTCCGAGGTCCCTTCCAGCCCTAATGTCTATGAAATCTATGAAAGACTAGCAAATGCTGTAATAAAAGTGCACATGCGTTATGGTATAGTCTTTAATTGTATGATCCTGTACTATTATTTTTCCAAAAGATACCCCCAGCCCCCATCCACATTCAGTATACAGGACAAATCTGCTCTGCAGATGGATCAAGGTTGTTTGGTAAAGGGCACAGAAAACTTGTCTGTGGGGTCCCTGCCTTATTGGTTGCTGAAATCGGAAGGTGTGTAATGCACAAAGCTGGAGATTGCAGGAAGAGAAGGGAGGAACTCTTGGGGTAAAAACAAAAATTTCCCTTGCCTCTATAAAGATTTATCTGGCAGCACAAAGCAACAGCAAATAGATGTACATACCTCTTGTTGCACTACAATGACTGCAACAAGAAGTAGCAATAAATCATGCTGCTTTATTACAGTGGGCATCTATTTGCTTTATGGTGAGAAAGCATGGGCAGGCAGAGTGCCCGCAATCTCCCACTAGCCTAAGCAGGTGCTCCTAAGGCTTGAGGAGCCTGGTTGTGTGCATCCTGGGATTCCTGCACAGGATCCGGCCCCTCAAGCCCCAGGAGCACCTGCCCAGTTTTCTTTGCCTCCAGAGACGTGGCCCCAGCAATCTCTGGAAGCGGGAAAACGTGTTGCCCGTTCTCCCACAAATCAACAGGAGGGACAATAGGCAATGTGTGTTCTGCCCAATGAAGCGGATCAGCTGCTCCAGGATGTGACCCATTGCATTTGATGCCATCTATTTCTAGCCTTGATTAAGGCAGCTGAATGCTGCCCTGGAGGATTGGCTTCTATTTGTGACTGCCACAGAGCTCTTGTGTGATGCGAGACAATTAACACAATTCAGACTTTCCCTGGGCGGGCGATCAGTACGCGTGCCTTCCTTATTTTCTGGGCGCCCAACTAGGTACACCGGGGGCTGATTTGCAGAAATGCTGAGCACTCGCAGCCGAAAAGCCCATGAGTGGGAGCTGTGCATTGATAACACCAAGGAATACATCATAACAGTGAAATGAAAGGGCTGAAAAAACAGGGCGGAGGCAACTCAGATTGGATACCCAAAATCAGCCGAAATATTTAACATGAATCTTTCTCCAGTTCAGATCTGCCTTTGTGAAAAGAGGCTAATACCATTGCTTCGCCTCACAGGGAAGTTGTGAAGATAAATTAATTGATGTTTTGTAAAGCGCCATAGAAAAGCCTGGGAGGAAATTAATAACTCTGTCTTCAGAGCTGTATTTGAATAGTGTGCAGGAGATAAGGACTGGGTCACAGATTGAACAAGGTGGAATTTTATAGCTCCAGCATTAACCAGACAACTAACAAGATGTACGGGGGTGGAGGAAGGAAGCAATTAACAAGATGAAGGGGGAAGAATGGAGGGGCACTTTGGTTCTCTGTGGCACTTTTCATCCATACCGTAGCTCTCAAAGTGCTGTACAATAGTGTGCAAGTAGGACCATCCCCATTCCACTCTCAGAGGCACTGAAACTATTTTCAGTATCCCACCACTGCAGATCTAGGAAAAGAATTCATATCTTTTAGCTCCCAGTTTAATGCCTTGTCCACTAGACCAGAATAAGTAATGGGATTGCTTGGGTGCAATCCTAGAGCTTGTGAGCACCTTGATGCATATATGTGTTTGCAAAACAACGATATGCTATCAAATTGCTTACAGATAATTAAAAAAACCATTGGAAATGCTGGGTTTTAAAGAAGGATTTATAAAAGAGACCAGAACTGAGTGTCTTACAAGTCCACAAGTAGTACAGGATACCATGCCAGTAATCTCTTGTATCAAAAATGCATATTTTCAATGACAGTCGAAGAGCATAGGAAGTTGCTCATCCATAAAAGTTGCATTTCAGCAATATCTTTCTATCTCTGGAAAAAACTTGAATACATTTTCCTGAGGAAATCTGTTTAGCATCAAAGCATGAAAGCAAGCTTTGGTTTTAGCACAGAAAATATTGCCAAATATTAACATATTAAATACTCACTAGAAATTGATAAAAGTGGAAATTGTAGGGTTTTCGAAAATATTTCTCATCATCCCCATAATACAGGTGTTCACAGGCGGAGTCGTATTTCAGTTCTCGCCAGTCTCCATTGTAAACATACTCGCACTGGCCTCCATAAAAATTAGGATCATATATATATTGTCTTTCATCTTGTGTAAGAATATTGTATCTTTAATGCAAAGACATCATGCAGAAATTAGTTGTTGCTTCTCTTTTTTTGTGAAACAGTTATCATTATGTTTTTTTTCACCCCTGCGTTGGCTTTCCACATCAACTCTTGGACCACCAGTAGCAACGACTCAAGATCTTCATTTTCAAAAATGGGAGAGGAGAGACAGATGCTACCCCGCTCTATATCGTTGCTGTGTCCTGCAGGAACTGGCTTAGAATAATGTTATCTCCAAGTAAAAATAAGACAGACTAATAATAGCCCAAGTTATTTCACAGGTAATGTCATAGCATCTTAAGTTAGATATGGAAAAGACTAACTAAATCATCCTGTCCATCTCTCTCTGTCAGCATAAGATGATTTTCTGATGATTTTCATTTTAGGAATGTGGGCGCCAAGAAATCTAGCTCTGCGTATTTGCCAGCAACCAATTATCCAGAAATTGCACAAGAACATTTTATTCCACCCCCTCTCACACCCCAGGGTCACAAAGTGCCCAATGATCAAATCCTAAAATGTGCCATATGTGAAGAGTGGGTGAGCCAAAAGGAGGAGTCAGAGCCTTGCTACTGCAATGGCAGGAAACCAGTTACATTAACGTTTGCTAGTGTTTTATCCAGCACAGATCTAAAAGTCCTAATCAGCGGGGAGCCCATCTTGTCCCTCAGGAGACTTTTACAGCATAGCACGTCTCACTGTCACTAGAGCATTTCCTTGATATCTTTCTTGATCTCATTTCTTTCCTCTTAGTTATTTTCCCATTTACCTCTTCCTCCATGGGGAGTTGCAGCCCTCTGTATCTTTGCAGGCTGTTTTCACTTTGCCAAGCTAAACACAGTTGTCTTATTTAATCTTTCCTCACAAGTCATTCCCTCTGGCTCGCTGGTCATTTCTACTGCTCTTCTCTGAATTCCCTTTAGTTTCTCGACGTCCTTTGGTAACCTGACGGCCCCAAAATGAAAGCACTGTTCCAAGCACAGCAGCCAACGGACTCATGGGGACCTAAGGCTAAGGCATATTGGACGACCCGTGATTGCCCTTGTTACTCACTCCTGAAACCAGCTCTGGTTCCAAGTAGATATCAGTGCAACTCCTCTGAATGGAAATCCTCTCTAAGGGTAAGAGGCTAAATGCCATTACTTTTGTGCTCTAAGACAAACAAATCAGAAGAAAATGTAAAAGTTGACGTTTAATTAAATTTAAGACAGGTAAGTTATTGATAGACTTGCTCACATCCTATTCCTGGGTCCTATTTAATTACTTGGGAATTTTTCCTTTTGACTTCAAAAGACATTGGATCAGGCTAATGTAGAGACTATATAATGGTTCTACATTTCATTGGCGTCTCAATTTAGACGGTAAAGTCTGTGGGGCAATCTGTCCTCCTCTGTTTGTACAACATTATTTATATTGTCAGAGCTCAGCAAATTAGAAAAAAAAAATTATGGTATTATGGTATTTGAGCAGCACACAAAAAAAATCCTGGTTTGATTGAAAGAATAGAAATATAAATGAATTACTCACCCTTGCGCTGCTCTTTCAGCTCCAGGAATTGGGTGCATATTTTCACAGAGGATTTCAATATCGGCATCCTCACAGTTGTTCTCATCAGACCCATCCCTACAGTCTCTGTCTCCATTGCACACAAGGTGGCGTTTAATACAGCGGCCTGAAATGCAGAGGTGCATATTAATATTTCTTATCTTTTGAATCTGTGTGTAGTCTAACTGGATGGTTTTTAAAGTCCCTGTTTCCTTAAACAAATTATTAAAGCTGAATCAATCTGATTTCCTTCTTCCTTACTCAAAGACATGTCCCAGTGATGGGAGTTCTGGCTGACTGAGGACCCTATGGGTAATCCCAGAATCAGTGTTCAGGGACCAAGAAGCCCTTTCAGAGCCTAAAGTTTCCCCTTGGGAGAAGATGAAGGTTGTACAAAAGAGATGCAATTTGCCTTCGCCTAACACAGGCAACACTGGCGACAGAAGCAGCATCCTGCAAACTGCTGGCTCAGGTCATTTCCTCCATAACATAGTTTCATAGTTGCTAGGGGCTGGAAGGGACCTTACAGATCATTGGGTCCAGCCCCCCACATGGTAAGTTGTCTTCCATGCGTGAAAAAAAAATCACATAAGCCACAATCAGGATAAATCTCCACCGGGCACAAAAGCCCAAGTGGGTGGAAGGTATGCTCATTTACCTTTTCTGGCTCCAAGATCAGTGGACCTGGCCCCCTTCCTTGTCTTAGCAAGCTAACAAGGTGCCCTTGATACTTTAATCACAGAAAGCTGGACAGGGACCACTGTTTAAAATCACTGTAGCCAATGGTTGCCACAGAATAGAGTTTATAATCCCACCATTGTTTCCTGTATGGAGGAAAGTGTGGTATCTGAGTAGCATCAGCAGAAATGGTGCCCGCTATGTGATTTCCCACTTGTACAACAATGTCTGTGGGAATCACATAGTTCCCTTGTGAGGTGCTTCAGTAATTTGCCTTTAAAACCATTGTCAAGGAAAAATGTCTTCCTCCTCAGCCCCAGACGTGTCTGGTTTTAGCAGAGTTGATGTGATCCTGCAGTGGGGAATAGATGGGAGGCCGGGCAGGGAGCACGTATGCCTCGTTCTTCAGACGCCCCTGTAACCCCATCAAGCAGGAGGTTTGAAGTCCAGCAGAGGAATGGGAGCAGAGCTCATGACTCTGTGATTTCTCCACTGCAGAGGTGTGTGAAAAAAGCCTGTAGCAGGCTCACCTTTCAGAGCTCGGGTTGAGTCCCAGGCTTGAGATCCTGCTGTTTTGATTGGTGGAGCCCATCCACCAATCAGGAGGCAGCAGGAGAAATAAAATCATGCCCCTTTCCTGAAGGGAGGGGGAGAAGAGCTCGCCTGGACCTGATTGAAGACTGCAAACTGTCAGGTCTGGAAGACTTCAGGGGCGGAGCCCTGGAGCGTATAAAAGGAGTGGCGTGCCCAGCACAAAGGGCAGATGCGGCGAGGAACTCAAGAAGAGCGGAGCCAAGAAAAGCTGGGGAGCTCTCCCCCAGCGAGCAATAGGCCCAAGGCTCCTGAAGCTGCCCCTGAGGAGCAGCCTTGGGAGCGGCGCGAGACCCCTCGGGGTGTAGATGGTGCACAGGGATGGTGTGTGGAGACCCAGCGCTGGGAACACTGGGAGACTGCTCAGGCGCATCACAGTGCACAGTTCGGTGCACGGAGCCCAGGCTTTGGGAGCTGCAAGCAATGACTTGAGCCTGCAACCCCAGCAGGGCCTTGGGGCCCACAGTGAAGCTCAGGCCTCATCTCCCAGCAAGCATCCAGGTCCCACGGTGCTCAGGGTGGCGCATGGGTCTGAGCCTTGGGAGCTGCTTGGGTTAGCCACCTGGCATGAGGATGGCTGGCTGGAGCCTGAAGGGCCCAGCCTGTGCTAAGAGAGCCCTCAGTACCAAGACAGGGCACGGGGAAATGGTAGTGCTGCAGCGTGAGGCCCAGCACTGAGGAGCCAGCAGCAGTGGTACAGCAGCTGAGAGGAGCTAAGCCCTCGGTGCCCAGAGCAGGGCACAGTGTGGAGAGGAGCCCAGTGGTGCAGGAGAGGCCTGGAGAGGTGCTCCAGCAGAGGAGACCCCATTGAGCTGTGCCCTGACCACTGCCACCTGAGGGACTGTGGGTCATTGGGCCCTTGGGTCCCACAGGGGAAAGACATTTGGGGCGGGCAAACCCAGAGAAGGGGCTGGGTGAGCAGCCCCCCACCTAGTAAAGGTCCTAAGGGGAGGGGCCCCTGATGCTTCCTGGACACCACCCCCCAAGGGACCCCATTGGAAGGAGGACTATCTCTTGCCATGGGTCAGGGACTATATTAAGGAAAATGATGTTATTATGATTGTTCATGTCTTCATGACATGATTGTTCACGCCTTATATTTTGCAATTGAAAGGTTGTATTGTGATGTTGTAAATAGTGTTATTTAGGGTTTGACCTTGGTTATTGGTTAATGTTCACTGTAAATATATGTCTATGATATTTAGGTTTATGTTTATGTATATTATAACTCAATAAATTGCATATAGTTAAAAAGTTTGGGGCTTGGGCTAACTCTATAGAAGAAAGAGGGACCTGCTCAAAATGCTGGCATCCCTCTCACAGCACCCCCTCCTGCCTACCCATCCCATCCTATTGAGAATAGGGCACACCCTTGGGTGTACCCAGGTTGCAAAGCCACAAGAGGTATTTCAGTATTGAAGCTGAAGTGATTTTTGATGTGCTTTCATAGGCTGGGTGAAAGGGAGAATGCCTCTCTCCCTGTACCTTTGAATCTCCTTACTGTTATTTAGGCCCAGAGCCAGGACAGGAGTTTGGTCCTTAACGTACAGAGACAACCAGAGTCAGAACCATTGCAAACCTTTCCAATGCTGCATGCAGCGGAGATCAGCTGAAAAGCCTGCATTGGGCACCTGCTATGTTCCAAAAAATGGATCTGGTGTGTGGGAATCTTGTCAAGTTTGCTTTGCCAAGGCTCCAGTATGAGTCCATTATCCAAGAACATGTTCTTGAAAAGGACTAATCGCTTCTCCAGTTGGCTAAATGGAATTAACTTTGTCAGATTAATGTGCAGTTATATCCGTTCAAGTTGCAGAAGGTGTTTTGGGAATTGGCTACAATAAACATATTTCAGAAATGAATGTCTGCAGGAAGCACCATGTGAGACTGTGCGCACCACTGACAGCTAGCAGAAAAACCTAAAACATGAAGGGCCAAATCCTCAGCAAGCATAAACCAGCATTGTTCCAGTGACCAGAGGAGTGATGCTGATTTTCACCACCTCGAGGACTAACTATGGTACATTTCCTAATTTTTATAAAAAGAACATCTAATTTTTAAGAACAAAAGGGTAAGGTATGTTGATAAAAATATGTGCATACAAGCTAATTTTTCTGGGAACTTTATTGTGGGCATTCAACATAGGCAGGGTTAATCACAAACATTTCTGTCAAAACTTTTTTCCAACAGAAAAATGTTTTTCCGACTAGACTTTTTTTCTCAAGCATTGCCTGTTTTCCACAGTTACTTTCAGGTTTTCATCAGAAGCTCAACAACAAATATCCTAAATGACTGAAATACCAGAAGTTGTGAGGCAACCAAAAAACCAACATTCAGGTAAGGTTATATACTTCCTATTATGCATTTCCTTCCTGTTATTCAAGGGGAAGAAAGTGGTGCACCATGGGAAATGTAGTATACTCAGAGATAGTGTCCTATAGATGGGACTAGAAACCAAGGTATCCAAATGACAATTCCCATGAAGTGCTCTTTTGAATTGAAACATTTCAGTTTCCTGTATGCTCTTGAACAATGTACATTTTACATATGAAGCCATTCTTTTTTGGCCATTAAACTATGGCATACATGGAGCCCCTAGAAAAAGAAGACTATGTAAAACAGATGCTTCTTTTTTCTTACACCAGGACAGCCAACATTGTTGGCCAAATAATAGTGACTCCGCAACTCTGACAGATTGCACACCACCAATTTAAAACAATACAACCTTTAGTACCACCAGCAAATTTTCCAGTTCAACCTTATGTACTGCCAGCAAATTTTTGTCATATAAAGTAATTATAATAAATCTGTTAACATGTACCACCGACAGGTTGTCTGCGTGACATTAGTGGTATGCGTACCACAGATTGAGAACCGTGGGTCTAGATTCCCCTAGCAATGGAAACCACCCCAAAGCTTCATTGAAACCATCAGAAAACATGTTGCACCACCTGAAGAACTGGTCCATGGTTCTCAGAATTCAGCCTCTCTCCCATGGGAGCTGACTTAATTTTTCCACACCTTTTGATAGACTTCCACTCACCTGTCTCCTCACACTGGAAGTCTTTTCCACAGTTTCCTCCTACTTCACATGTTCTGGTGGTTCGGCATGCTTGTTCATCCAAGAGATGTCCAGCACATCTGTTCCCTTTAAACTTAGCAGGCTGTAGCAAAGTTCTGTACCTGTACTAAATCACATTATAAAGAAAAGAAAGAAATTAGCCAATAAATACAGTTATACCCAGTAAAGATATGATTTTTATTAACTGGATGAAGCGATAAAAGATCTCCTATAATTTACCCTTTTTTTAAAGGGTTTTAGTTATTGGGCATAAAAATATAGCACACACTAAAACTTTATCAGTAGGGTTACTGCTGCCATCTATAAAAGTTAGTTGAAAAGCTTGGCAAGGCTGAAAAAAAAATCAAGTGAGATGCAATACGGCCAATTCCCTTCCTTCTCAGGCATGTTTGTCCATTGAGTTTAGCAGTTACTCCTGGTTTAAGCTTGAAATGAATAATTCCTATTATTTTGAATGGAGAGGCTGTATTAAGGCATCTAACTAGATTGTACATTATGTACAGCTGTAGCTCTTTGGGACTGTGGAGTCTTCAGTTCTTGAGTTTTGTTACTTACATATTTTAATTAACCTTTTGTTTCTAAGGAAAAGCTAAGCGGATGCAGGATTCTGTGAAGGAAATGTATTTACAAAGCCAATGACACAAACGGTGAGCTTCTACCTGAGTGGCAATCACATGGTTATGAAACACTGAATAGATACCTATGGAATGCTTTGGTCTTTTATTCATCCCTTTTTTCTACAAATCCCAGGCAGCAAATATTTTTAGGTTGAATGCAGCGGCGATTTCCACAGCAACTGTCTAAATCTATAATGCCACCATCTAATAATTATTTTGATTGGGCCATGAGGAGTCTTTTTTCTGGTTTGGCCCTGCAAAAATCAAAAAGCCCAGAAGAGATCTGGATCAAAATATTGACTGTGCTAGGTTTCTGTTTTAACTCATCTTCATACAGTTAAGCATAAATTAGGCTACTTTGGGTTTTTGCAAAAGCATATCATTGGAGTTAGGTTTAATAAAAACCAAAATTAGGTGTGAGCTCAACCAAACCATTGACATTTAGGGAATTTAGAATAAAAAACTTCAAGTTGGGCAACTCTTTAATTTTGGAGATTCCTCTTAGGATTTATCAGGCTTGAATGAATAGAATAAGGATACAGAAATAAGAAGTTTGTGCAGTGTTAAATTTTACCTTTCGTCATACCATTCAGAATCACTGCCTGTATCAGGAGTGGAAAATAGTCCAGTAATGCTAGTTGACTTTTCCCTGCTCTGGATTTTTTTTATCTAGTTCTGTGCTTTCCAAGTGGTATTAAATGTACATGTATTGCATAGTGAATGCAGTGCAAGCTGTGAGGATATCGGGCAGAAATAGAAGCAAAAATCCTAACAGAGAGGCACACAAAATGTACTGGCAGATTCTGATGTCTCTCAAACCAGAACGGAAGGTGGTACAGGATGCACCCAGAGGGTGGCTGTGATGGCCCCTGGTGGCTGCCTTAGTCCTGCCCTGCTCTCAGTCTAGCTCCTCAGCCTGCTGCCTCGCTTGCTATGCTTTGATGCTAGAGATAATGAAGGGAGGCTGCCCTCAGAGTTTTAGGTGCTCTCTCTCCATACTCAGTTCTTTTCTCAGGCTCACCTTGGCCCACCTAATTTGGGCTCTGATCCTATCACCCAGTCTCTCAGCCTTGGGGCGCCAACCCTGATGGTCCTCGTCACTTCAAGGGCTAAATGTGTGGTCTCCAGCCTCCCCTACAGCCATGTCCATGCCTCGCAAATGTGACTTTGCTTTTGTAGGGGTTTCACATCTCTAGGCCCCTGGGATCCCTGGCCCATGCAAAGTTACTCACAACCTGTCTCAGCCCTCCTAGCACCCCTGACCCAGGGCAAAGCTGCTCTCTTTATATGCCACCCCCTGGCTCTTTAATTGGTCTCATGCTTCTGAGTCCCTGACTCTGCAGGTGTTGCTATTCCGAGTTTCTAAATTGGGTGCCCTTCAGGCACCCCGAAGGCCTCCTATCCACCCCATTCAGCCACACCTGGTCGTCCAGTGTTACTCTGTGCCAACTCCAACACCTTATTAAATCCCCTCTGGGGTTTCCCAGGGTTTCAGCCACTGCTACCCTGGAGCTGCTACCTCTTGCAGCTTCCCCACGTACTGGCGCTGCCCGGAGTCCCCTCTGTTGCATTTGGGCCAGCAGGAGTTTTGTCTGCAGTGGGGTCTGGACCAGACTGCCTCCTCTGGTTTAGGAGCCAGGCTTTAATTTAGGCTGCAGTTCAGCCCTCAGCTTGCTCTTGGATGTTGCAGTTGAGACCTAATCTGCCATCACTGCCTCCTTCCCTGATGCTCTTTTAACCCTTTGTGGGTTTCCCTGGCTGAATATTGCTTCTCAGCTGGCCCCCAGCCCAGCTGCTTAATTAATTGTAGCCCTGCAATGCTGACTGCCTATCTCTCAAGTAGCCAGGCTTAGGAGCCGCTGGTACAGAAGGCCCTATCTATTTTATGTATTGTAGATACAGAAACAGAGATTGGGAATATAAAGTGAGTATAACATATAAGCTATGACCAAGGCTTATGCTATGAAGGTTATGAAGGTATAGGTATATATGAAATTTTACAGAAAATAGAAAAAACAGAGCTGTCAAAGAAAGGACTTTCTATTAGAATATTTGCATTAGGAGTCAGAGGAACTAGATCTAGACAGGTTACAGGGGTGGGCAGATGAGAACATGATGGGTTTCAATACTGACAAGTGCAAGGTACTGCACCTGGGGAGGAAGAACCAGTAGCATACCTATATGGCTGGGGGACTCCCTTCTCATCACCACAGAGGCAGAAAAGGATCTTGGAGTCATTATTGATTCCAGAATGAACATGGGCCGACAGTGTGGGGATGCGGTCAGGAAGGCTAACCTCACCTTGTCATGCATCCACAGATGCATCACGAGCAGGTCCAAGGAAGTGATCCTCCCCCTCTATGCGACACTGGTCAGGCCGCAGTTGGAGTACTGTGTCCAGTTCTGGGCACCGCACTTCTACTTCAGGAGGGATGTGAACAACATGGAGAGGGTCCAGAGGAGGGCCACCCGCATGATCACGGGGCAGCAGGGTAGGCCCTACAAAAGGAGGCTACGGGACCTGAACCTGTTCAGCCTCCACAAGAGAAGGCTGAGAGGGGATCTGGTGGCCATCTACAAACTGGCCAAGGGGGACCAGCAGGCAATGGGAGAGTTCCTGTTCCCCCGAGCACTACCGGGAGTAACAAGGAATAACAGCCATAAGTTGACTGAGAGTAGATTCAGGCTAGATCCAGTCAGGGCGGCTAGGATCTGGAACCAACTTCCAAGGGAAGTGGTGCTCACTCCTACCCTGGGGGTCTTCAGAAGGAGACTAGATAATCACCTAGCCAGGGTCGTTTGACCCCAGCATCCTTTCCTGCCCATGGCAGGGGGTCGGACTTGATGATCTGCTTAGGTCCCTTCCAAGCCTACCAACTATGAAACTGTGAAATGTAAGTAAAGCCCAGGTAGAAAAGGAGGAACATCTTAGCCAAATGTTCCAGCCTCATTCTTCTCTCTCTTGAACTAGTTTTATATTTTGTAAGTTAAATCGGCTCCACTGAAATTACTTTTAATTGATGTCAGTGTATGTGAGGGGGGGGACTCGGGCCCCATGTTTCTAGTACAGGAAAGTGTTTATCATATTTGGACAAGTTTACTGGATGCTTCAAAAATGATGAATATGTATAATATATATAATTAATGTGTGTATATCCTCATCACAGGCACATCTGAAGATAAATGAATACATTACAGTGGAGTCTTACTTTTTTTTCTTGGCAAGGGAAGCAATCAGTCCATTCTGACCACTGACTCAGTCGACAATCAACTGGAGCTGGAGTATTAGCACTTCTGGTTCTTCTAAAGAGAGTAAGCGACACCAGTCTATGTTTTGAAGTGGAGCCAAGCAACAAAAAACATTATGATATTCATTTTCATGAGCAAATTTTGCGGGAAACTAGGAACTAGAGATAGTTGGACTAGATGTTGTTCAGCTGTGGCGAATAGGTATAGCTGTCCTGAGATTATTGATGCTATGCTAGTTCACGTCGGGTAAACATTGATTAGGGAAGGAAGCAAAGCCAGCACTTGAGTGTCTTAGCCTCTTCTTTCCTGATGTGCTGGCAACCCCCATCCCTCCCTAGTAATACTGTTGTAAAAGGCAGAAATATTTTGGTAAATAAATAACCATAACCATTTAGAAGTGGGTGGGCAAAAAAGAAAATTTTGTATGCGTGTGGGCTGCAAAAGGAGAAGAAAACTTAATATGGCTGTCAAGGTGACAAGTTGGGTTAGGAAGCAACGTTTTGATCATTAGCTCTCTTTTGAAGACTACTTATAAAAGAAAATATATAATGAAAGTGAAGGGACAGTTTGAAGTGAAGGCTACATATAAAATAGGAGGCAAAAGATAATGTTGGGAGCAGCATTGCAAAAAGATGCAGTTATAAGATTAAGGAAAAGGAAGGCAAAATAACCTCTGCTGAAGGGAGGAAAGCCAGCAGGATAACATTTGGAATATAAAGCCCTTTCCTCCCAGCATTTCATCACAAACTTGTCAAGAAAATGTGTTTGCAAGTGCATGGACATGGCATTATAATGCATTAAAATATAGTATAATTCAACTTTTATGGAAGCCTGAAAATAACACTGCAGTATATATAGGTAAAATGGAATGATGTCACTGTACTTGTAAATGTAACACGGCTAAATCCTATTGTCTGTTATACTTGCAAAAACTCTTTGCCACTGGTGGACATGCATGATTTTAATTCTACTTAATTGGTATGTTATGTGGGGCAACAGAGAGCATAATTTCACCATAAACAAAGGCAAAAAGGCATTGCAAGTCTATATAGATTAAAATTTAAGTTACTGCTTGACATCGGCCCAGCAAAGCATAACTGAGCTTCAGCGTCACCAATTAAAATCAGTAGAAATAATCAGTCAAATTGTAAGTGTGCAAAATATGCCTAAATTCAGTAGAAACCGTCCTTTGTATAAAAGATGAGGCAGAATGTTGCATAGGAGACATTTTTTACTTAGATAAAATTTCAATTGGCTTTGGATCAGATCAGATCATTTAGGATGAGACTCAAGTAAGCAGCAGCAGTACACAGCACCAAGAAGATACTTGTTAGGAGTGTGTGAAGTAGGCCCTATTTGATTTGGATTTAGCCCGAATCAGGGACAGTGACTGATTGATTCGGATCACTGTCCCCGATTCAATTTGGCCGAATCCGAATCTGAAGATTCGACGCTGATTCAGAGAATCAGTGATTAAGACACAGGCACAGCTTTTAAAGTTCTTTGTATATACCTTGAGGTACCAGCATGGCTCATGAACGCTGTGATGATGGGGTGAATAGAGCATCCCACAGGAGTGCAGGGGGGCCCTCTGCATGCTTGGCGGTGAACCCACTCTCCTGTGCCCCCCCTGCCCTTGGTGATCAGCCATGAGGGGACCCTGGCTGCCCACCCAGACCCAGGAGGCACCAGTCGATAGCCAGGGGGCATGCGGGGGTGCGGGGGATCCTGTGTGGACGTGAAAGTGGACCACACTTCTGGGTCTGCTGCCGAGCACACTGAGGAGTCCCCTGTGGGACACTCCATGTGCTTCAGCGTTGCAGGGTTCAGAGTCCCTGCTACCTAGAGGTATGTAGAAAAAACATTTAAAGCTGTGTCTATGTCCAAATTGCTGAATCTTTCCAAATCTCTCCGAATCGATTTGGAGGGTTCCGAATCAATTTGGAGAGATTAAAGAGTCCTCTGATTCAATTCGGATTCGGAGATTCAGCAACCGAATCAGGCCAAATCTCCGCCGAATCGAATCAGGGACCAAAGCTTCGCACAGCCCTAATTCTTATCTCATCATTGAGCAGTTGTTATGATTTGCACACCAACCATTTTCATTCGTGTAACACAGCGCCTTGTGTTGTGGAACCAGGAGTACTGCACTGAAATGCCAAAGTTTGCCATCGCTCAGAAAACATGTCAGGGGGTTATTTCTAATTCAGAGCATTATTATTATTATTATTCTGGTGATTAACTAATGAGCTGTCTGTTTTACTGAAAAGACTCCAGTCCAAAGAGAAATATTGATAATTAGAGGAGGCATAGGGTGCATTAGGGATTCAGCAGAAACTGTAGAAGAGAGAATACTAAATGAAAGACACAAAAAGCTCAGCGAGGAAGCCTGTGGATAGACATCAGTGTGCTAGATAAAAACACCCTGGATCTGCCAGAAAACAAGAGAAGCCTTCAGACAACCATAGAGCTCTGGAACACACACACACATACTTTTGACAGTAGGATTTGGTGGCTGTCTTCTTCAGCACTTCATAGAGTATTTAATTGGCTCACCTTCGCCTGGATTTAAATTTACCTCTTCATTATTCCGTCTTGTTTGATAAGTTCATCAAACATCAAAAATCTCGTCTTTGTTCATTTCCAAAAGGGATTACCAGAGTAAGCCTCCATAATTAAGTGTATCTCTACTGCATTTTGTTCTTTCTGCTTCCTCCCTGCCTCCATGTTCCAATTATCACTGATACCGTTTTTTGATCCTTCTAAATCATATTTGCCTTCAGAACAAGTTTGCAATTAACAGCTGCAGAAACATCCAATATCTTCCTATCATAAAACTGTGGCTTAAAAGAAACGTCATGTGTTTATTCCTTTTTTTTAAAAGCTAAAATGACATTCAAAAAGTGAGAAAGACAAACAGGTAGATAGATATTCAATGCCTGTTTAATTCAATATTAGAATGTAATATTATCACCAAGAAAATGGTGTGCGTTTAGACTGTATTGTAAGTCAGACTGTGTACAGATATGTGTTGTTTCTGCATAATATTATTGACTATAAGCAGTAGATGTTCAAAATAATTGTAGTGCTAAACAGTAAAATTAAAAGGGAAATATATTTAATAATAACACTTGATAGATGAGAAATTAACACAAAACTAATATAGTAATGTTAATAAGATTATTTGCTTTAAAAAAAAATTAAAGTTCTTCCTTAAAAAATAAAGCATATACAGGGACCTCAAATAACAAGGAAGGACAATTGCTAGCGTATCCTTTGGATAACTATCAATATATTTTTCTGGTAACTCCTTACAGAAGACATAATATCTATATTCTTCAGGCTGGAACTGAAGTGATAGGTTTGCCTGATATGCAGTAATGTCTATATGTAAAGCTGTCTCTTAAGTTACATGGCCATGGACTTACCTCTGGGAAGACAATCCTGTTAACTCACTGTGCGCTGTAACTGTATCCTGAAACGTTATTACATAGACTAGCAAGCAAATCAGAAGAGAAACCTTACTCAAGCTGCACCACATTTCTTCTAGGAATGTAAATGTTTAATATAAAAATAGATGAAAAGTCTGTTTTTTCACTTGAAGACCCTGTGGTACCAGGGTTGAGAGGAAGTATATCGAAATCTCTGGACTCCAAAGCACAGCCGAATATTGTAAATCATTGACAAAAGCATAAATCCGACCACAGAGCTGCAGGATACATTCTGAAGGCCATCGCCCTTTTGGAAACAGATTCCCGGCTATTGAGTAAAGCAATATATTTAATCATGTTTCTGTTTACCTGGTAAAGTCCAATAAGTCTTATCATTGCAATGTTCACTGGACCAACCTCAAACACGCTTCCTAATTTTGAGAGAGAAGAGACTAATTGTATTTAATGTAGAGACTTTAATGTAATTTTTGAGCGTCTGATATTTTATTGGGGAAAAGTTTTGCTATATGGCAAATCAGATTGTGTGGTTGAATCCTGTTAGGAAGGATGGAAGTGCCATGCCCAATATAGAATACTAAAGGAGATGGCAAATCATTTTTTTCACATTGCCTGCTCCAATAAAATAGTTTCCAGTGTCCAAAGCTGTTGGTTGAGTTATTGCTCAGCTTATAATGGCTGTCATGTTTGCCTGCACAGTCACTGAATCACCAGAATCTAAATCTTTATTTTCTAAAGTGATTTGGGATGAGAAAGATGCAACTCAAATCTAAAATCCTGTCCTCTTCTACATGCTGTGTGAACCCATCTGTCAATCTGTCTCCAGTCCAAAGTTGTGCCGACCTTTAGCATAAATGGCTGCTTTGCACAGTCAAATGCCTTCTCAGCATCTCGTGAGATTATAAAAGCATTGTATCTTCCCCCACCCCTGATAGCCTCAGAAACATGCTATATATAATTAAAGTTATTTGTGCTATGTCTCCTAGATAAAAGGCTGGACTGGTTTGTGCAATCAGGCACATCAACAATTTCTAACTGATTGGTTAGGTCGCTTTGGAGTGGGTGTGAAAGAGAAAGATTTAAGCCATAAAGTAATGCACACCATGCTAGAGGTGGGATTGAAGAACCTCTCTCAAAGGTGTTATGTACTGAAAGTGGGATATATAAAAATTATGGCTCCATTTATAACATTATGAATTGAACTTGTCTGAAATGTGTGTTGGATCCTTGCCTCCGGACCTGAATTAATTCTCTCAACTGCTTTGCTTGAAATGCTGGAAATGGTTTAGACAGGATAAGTTGTGCAGTCACCTTCAGGAAAGTATCCCTACAACTTTGGATAGGGAAATCACTGAGAGGTGGGTAAATGGAAATACTGGTGAAACAGGACTCTCCATAGGAATTAAGCCATGGATTTGAACTTGTGTCCAGCAAACTCCCTAGTAAAGTCTCAGTTGATTGCAGACGGCGTTCTGCAGACACTACATTAACATTTTTACGCCAAATCTGTTTCTTCTGCTGAGGTACGTCCAAGTGTATCATAAAAAGATGTATAACTCTTCATTTAAAAATCTTGCATAGCTAAAATCAGAGGCTGATTAATTCATTGTAAACACATTTGGTCACATGTATAACTGGCTGTTCTCAGTTCCAGCTGAATGGATTTAGATGGCTCTTGTGTGAATTGCATCTCCACTTCCTTAATGTTTTGTTCAAACCGCATGAGGGAATCATTCTTTTTTTTTTCTTGCTGATAAGAATACAGTGTTTTGTTCCACTTCAAAAAGTCGCCAACTAAATCATAAATTCTATAGTGTCTTATCCACAACAACTAGAATTAATGTCTGCATGCAGAAACCATAGATCTTCTAAATAGCACCTGAATTCTGTCTTTGGTGATGTGGTTTTATTAAACAATAAGTCTACAAAACCAAGGCTTAGGGTGAAATTATATTTCACAAACAAATATGAAATTGGCCCCCAGCAATTTAGCCTTTCAACTCCACTGTGTCTAGGCTTACATTTTCAATGTATTCAAATGTCTTTGGCTGTAAAAGATAAGATGCAACTGTGATGGTTCAGAAATGATGCAAGAGGCAAGGATTTCTTCGGGTGACCCCTTTTATTGGCCCAACTGTGTAATTGGGATCAAGTTAGACAAGCTTTCAATGCAAGACATTCTTCCTCAGGTCTGATCACTAGGAGCCAGACAGAGCACAGGAAAAAAACAGCAGTGGGAAGGGGTGAGAAAAAATTCTCAGAGGTAGCAGAGACACAATTAGCAGAAGAAAAGAAGCTGATTACTGGGTGATCAAGGCCTATCAAAAGGGAGGAGGGCTATTCACACCTTTCACAGTGTGGAAAGAATTCAAGGGTCAGGTAAAATACAGTGTGCCATAAAACCGATATCTATGTTTAGTCCTTGGTGCTTAGTGTCCAGCTAGTTTATGAATTATTGGTGTTAGGTACATTTCCCTTGAGAACAAAAATAGTGAGGTTGTGGTTGTGAAAAGGAGTGGTTGTTCTAAGTGTGTGTGTGTGTGTGTGTGTGTGTGTGTGTGTGTGTATCTCTGTCCTTTATATTTTTTTTTTTTTTTCAGTAAGAGTTCACTCTGGTGCACTGTTGCTGTTTAGGCCCCTAAAACATGCCTTTCCCAAAATGTGATATACCTGATCCAGTGCACCAAGTGTCCTCACAGCAACTACGTGGATGAAGGTCATCATTTGTGAACGGTAGGGGATGCAAAGTGTTACTTGCACATACTGCAACATGAGAGCTTAGTGTTAGCAAAGAGTCCAAGAGTACTCAAGGTCAGACTGGATTGGGCAATTCTGGGTACATACTTTCAATCAAAGCAGACCCCTGCCTAGCTATGAAATCTGGCCACCAGGATCACCTCCATTTTGGGTGGATTCAGCTTCAGGTAACTGTTGTTCACTTACAAGCCATTCTTGTCCAAGGGTTTAGTGGTAATTATATAGTTTTTTGTGATGAAAAGTCAGTAGAACTATGCCATCTGCATATTTAAAGAATCACAGAATCAGAGAAAAGTGAATCTAGGGAAGACCCCAGGAGGTCATCTGGTCCAACCTGCTGCTCAAGGAAGGGTCACTTGTATGTAAAGCAGGAGGACAAGAGCCACTGCAAGGGCAGAATGTGGTTGTTAAAATATGTTCAAGAGATCCAAGAAAGATTCCTGGCATTTGAGTCCATACCTGACCAGGTTACATAATGGCTGCATGAAGATATAGAAAAGGACCAGAAAGAATAGGTCCTCGTGGGATTCCAGAAGTCATAAGGTCTAGCAATAGATATCCTATATCCCATTGATTTCAATGGATTTTGGATCAGGCGTATAGCACATGATTTAGGAAGGCTCATATTTAAGCAAGATTGTCCACAATGGGAGTCTAGACATGTTTAAAGGTAAGTAGTTGCTGAAGTCTTCTGTACAATCATGGTTATATTCTGACAACAAGCACCTCTAAAGTACCCCAAATAGATATTGGATAGACATAAAATGTAAAGCTGAAGAACACGTTCTGTTCTCTTTTCTCCTTGTCCTGCCTGAGCAGACCATCTCTTTAAATAGCTAGAAAATAACCATGTGATAACTCTTATTGCCCCAACAATAATTTTTAATCTTGTCCGACAAAAAGCATCTTATTATCTGCTTTACACATGAGGATCAATAAAGCTGCAAACATTTTCTTAAAATAGCTAGATAACTCCAATCATTCTAATGCCTGATGTAGACATATATGGTTAGCTCTCCCTCTACTGGAAAAACACCAATATAACTCCTCTGTATGGAAATAACCAGAAGCTCTGCTTAACAGAAATTGTGAGCCAGTGATCTGTGTTTTGGCCTCATATAAGGACAGTGAGATAGGAATTCCCATGTCTGAAAATGACCTCTAGCATAAGGGTTGCATTGCGTAAGTCCCACTTTAGCTCTAAAGCATTACCATAAGCCTTGAGTGAAGGACACGCCCCGAGATGGCCACCTTCTGCCGAGTGTCTGTATCAGCTCATTAGACTCTTTTGGCATATAGCTAATGTTGAGCTGTGCTTTGAAAACAGCCCTGTCAAGAGTCCTAAAAGTACCCCAAGGCTTTGGAGCATTTGTATGTGTAGTTGTAGTCTCGGTTGCTCCCTAGTCCAGTGCTATGTTCTTGGAAACCAAACTGGCAAAACCACAATACACAGCTTTTTGGAAATCCATGGATTCTGTCTGGCTGACTAGCCTTTTGGCAGCTATCACATGGCCATCACTTCTGGTGTTGCATTGCCATAGTATGCAAAGAAATCCATTTAATGTTCTTGAATCCTATACGGTCACTCCAGCCAAAAGTCTGTCACCTAAACACACATTTAAGCATATAAAAACATGGCCTGGTTTTCAGAGATGTGGCAGTTGTTCCTAGAGGACTCATTGAGGGCTTTATGCAGATTTGATTAGTGAAAATTACTTTTCAATCTGTCCCCAATATAATCATGACAATAAGTTAATGTTTCCTGCAATGGTATCACAAGCAAATAAAAGGTTTGAAATATCCTCAAATTTCTCTAAACTTGTTGGGTGGCTCCTTTTCATTCTACAAAAAACAACTGTCCTCTCTCTGAGATCCCAGGCAGATGTTAAGATGAGTTTAACCAGATAATCATGTCTTAAATAGTAACCTGGCCACACATTCAGGCAAATAGTGGGGTAGTAAAATGGAAAACAGGCCACAACATTACCCACAAAATATGTGTATTAATTTTGTGGCTGATTTCCATTGCACCTTAAATGGAACATGTGTTAGGGTTAGGACTATGTTGAGATCTCCAACCTGCCCCTGGGTAGTCCTTCAGGTGGACAATCAGCTGATTGTTGGCTGGCTCTGAGACTGCACTGGGGCTCGAACTGGCTTAGTGTGGTCCATGCTGGCCAACAATCACCTGATCGTTGTCTGGGTCCAGGAACCACTCCAAGGCCAGTTGGAGCCCTGGTACAGCCTCTATCCAGCCAACAATCAGCTAATCAAACACAGGCTCCAGGGATTGTTCTAGGGCTTGAATTGAGGCCAGTTGGAGTCCCGGTGCTGTCCCAATCTGTCCAACAATCATCTGATCATCAGCTGCCTAGAGACCTCTCTGGGGGTGTTTGGAGCCCCTGTGAGGTCCTGATCCAGCTGATGGTCAGCTCATAATCAACTAATGGTCTGGAACGGGCTCCCAAGGGAGGTGGTGCTCTCCCCTACCCTGGGGGTCTTCAAGAGGAGGTTGGATATGCATCTAGCTGGGGTCATCTAGACCCAGCCCTCTTTCCTGCCTATGCAGGGGGTTGGACTCGATGATCTATTGAGGTCCCTTCCGACCCTAACATCTATGAATCTATAACTTGGGGATCACACCAGACCTTGAACTGGAGCCAGTTGACAATGGGTTGATTGTCGGGCACCTGGGTTTCAATTGTCCAGTGCAGCAGAGCCCAGTATCATGACCCCAGGCTTCCTCTGCACTAGCAAGTAGGGTGCAATTGGGATCCAGTCTCAAAATCACACTTCCTGCCATGCATGTATGGCATGTCAGGAGGTTCAGTTGTTGGAATCGGGGGATCCCATTATGCCCTAAGTGAATGTCTGTCAACTGCCCGAGAGACTGAAAGAACCAGATGAAAGAATATTCCCAGGGTTTCGTTTGCTTGCTCTGGTCTACTTCAATAAGACCCAATGAAAGAACAGAATCAACACCATGTGGCTAAGGTGACTGGTCATAGAGTAGCAGTAAGTAAAATGGAAAATATGTTTGATGAATACAGATTGTGTGTTGGCCAAAAAGTGAAATAGGCAGACGTTTTTTGGGTAAATCCAATTATCTTTTATTAGACCAACTCAAATAGTTGGAATCAAATGAGTGGGTCTAATAAAAGATATCAGATTTACCCAAAGAACCTTGTCTGCCTATATCCTTAGACCAACATGACTACAACCTACACCCCTGCAACATCAACAAGTGATATGCATGGGTATGAAACATTAACTGAATCACTGCAAAAATAATAAGAACATCCTAAAATTCAAGATCCCTTTATGAACCACGGTGACACTTTCAGGGTCAGTGGGTCACTGTGGATAGCTGGTATATCATTAGTAATGATCAGTTGGTTTTTATTCTGAAGATATTAATATGGGCAGCAATAATATTTTGTTCATTATGTGTACTATGGTCCAATGGCCTTAGACCCATTTGGGCAGGCTGTGTACAAATGTAGAATGAAAAGATGATGCCTTTCCCAACGAGTTTACATTTCAGTATTTACACCGGGCAGACTGGTCATTATGTGTTGTATTGTTAGTTCTCTAATCATGTTAATTTGCTATTTGCATGGGATTGAACAGAGACATGTATAATGAGGGGAAGAACAGGGCAGAAAAAGAAGGACCAGAAAAAATTCTTACCTCCACCATCTTGGGTATATTATGGGAAGGATTTAAAATCCCATGAAAGAAAGTAAGGCAGTAAGAAGTACCATCACTGAAGTCTACTTTTCCTGAATGATCCTTTCCAAGAAAAAGGTAAACCCTTGCACATGCATGAGAAAGTTATGACAGTAGTTAGGAAGCTAGCCTGAATCTCCATGATCCTCTTGTTCTCTTAGTGTCACTGCCCTTCAACTGGTTTTGTTCAGTGTGTAGACATGCCCATAAACTTTTTTTCTGACTCTGTCTCCCCCTTCATGGTTCTTTCATCATCTTGTGGACTACCCATTCCTCTGGTTTATCTTTACATCCAATGCCCTTGACCTCCCTTTGTACTTTTCACTGTCACTGGGCTTGGGCTGTCACATGGGTGATCCTAGTTGTCTTCTTGTCGTGGCCTTTACCCATGCATTCCAGGTCTGTGGGACACCAACTGTAGAGAAAAGAGGTTGAAACCTGGCAAAAATGTTCCTATTGATAAGCATATGTATTCACACACATGATTTCCTCGAATGTTAGCAAAAAAACCCCATACAACATACATATAATGTTCTTTCTATTGTTCATCAGGTCTTTGCTTATGCGATCTGAGGTGTACCTTCTTATGAATAATCTGCATCTGATAAACCAAGAAATTGCATTGCTTCATGTAACCACACCTTGCTTTGACTGTATCGATCAAACTGTAGTCCCCACTGGAAACTGCTCATTAGCACAATGAGATGACAAATCCCTCTGTTGTATCAATGGCTCTATTCTGCTTCATAGATCTCAGCACCAAGAACAGCATAACACTCGACACGGGCCTAATGTTTCAGACAAGATGTAGTTAGGATGCACATTTGGCCACCTGCTCAAATGAACATATACAATAATATAGGTATTTTACCAAGACTCGTTTACAATATTCTACCGTAAACACGTCATACCATCTTCTGTAGAGCCTATCAAATGCAGCAGGATTTAATAGTGTGGAATTGTGCCATATATTGCCTAGCAACTTCAGGAACCTCCAGCAGCATTTACAGCCGGCCAATAAATGCCAGAAAGACTGCAGCATTAGCCCCAGCCAGCACATACTCAGCATATTCCTGCCATTAAAGTCAGGCTGTCCCAAATTGATAGAGACAGCACTTTCCTTCCAGGTGCTGCAGAGTTTTCTGAAAGGACAGAATAAATGAAATGGGTATAGTAAAGAGAAAGGGGAAAAAACCCCATCCAGGAACAGATCGGTGGTGATGCAACAAACAAATCAAAGGGCAGAGGCTGGCAGTCTCGAGTTGATGATTGTTACAAGAGTTGTATCTAAAAAGTAATGACTTTGCATAGATAGTACATATAAAGAGTACCATCTAGTGGCAGATAGGCACAGGGTCTGTATAAATATTGTTCGCTCTGCCAGACTGCTTCCTAGCTGAGTAGCTGTTAACTGCTGCTGTATATAGGACATCTTAACCCCATGCTGTCCTCCCGTACACTTAGAGTCTGTGGGTTTTGGGAGAACACCGTGTGCTATTACTGCAAAAGAGAACATCCTATCTGATCAGTTAAGTAGCAAAAGAGAGGCTAGTAAATTGTCTTATTGCTGAGCTAACTACCCCTTTTTTTTCTGGGAAAGCTGCTCTGAAAACAAACCCAATGGTTCAGGGTCAGGATAGATCCCGCTGGCCTGTTTTTTCAGAAATAGCCGGTGACAATAGAAATGTGGTTTGTCCCTAGTCCTGGTTTGTAAACAGATCACTAAAAAAGAATCACTGAAAAAGAAGAGATGCCTTATTTTGAAACATAATTGGAGTGGGTATTTATTTTTGCCAAACTGATACTTCATGATGAGGAAGATTCTCCTTTCCTCTTGGGAAACATGTTTTCATCATTCTGAGGTCTCTTTTGTGCTCAAAGTAGCACAGCCTGATTTATAAAGAATAGCAGTGCATACAGCCGTATATACTTCTTCCATCTTCCCACAGGTAAAGACGAGAGGATTGATATCAAATAGGAGACCTAACAGAGCCCTTGGAAGGGAACAGGGTATGCATTTATGGATTAGAACTAGAGCCTGAGAGTCAAGGCACCTGGGGTTTGTTTCCAGTTCAGTGATAACCTGAGCTTTAATTCACCCACAGGTAAAATGGGTATGGCAAAAACACTTGCATCTCTATAGTCCTTTACAGTCATGCATCAGGTAATGAATCCTCTCTATATCAATATGGCAAAAGTGGGCATTTAGCACAGCCAAGTCCTGCTACATTCTGAGTTTTGCACATGGCAACTAGGAGTTTCACCTGAGAATGGAGCAAGATGGGCTGTAGGACCTGACCTTGCAGGGCCAAAATGCTAGCCCCACATCAGACAGAATTACCAGGAACCTGGTTACCTAGTGTTCAATGGCAGCAGTGGGTGTAAAGGTGAAATGACATGTTAAGCTACACTTAGACCATATTAAGGGCACTTAAAATGCAAGTGTCTTCACTTCAAAGTTCATTATCTCATGCTTTCGTATGGTCTAAGGGGTAAGTTACATGTTACAGTAAGACCATAATACAGCTGAGTAACGTTGTGTGTTGTGAAAGTTAGAATGTGCTGTGAATGGTAAGGGTTAATGCTGTTTTTTGTAGTTTTGACTTGCCACTAGAGCACTGGTGAGGAGGGTTGTAGCTAGGAGCCATCACATCTGGACTCTATTCCTGCTGGGAGTGGTGCATCCTAGGAGTCTGGAAGACTGCAAATTGCTTGTTTTATCTCCATGGAGTAAAATTAAGTTACCCTAACATGACCCAGGTAGCACAGTCCAGAGCTAACCCGTGTCTAAAGTGGTGTAACTTTGAGACACTCAAAGGGCACTTAGCATAAGTTAACAAACTTCAAAATGTGAGTGCTCGTGCTTTAAGTGCACTTACTATGCTCCAAGTGTACTGTGTAACTTCACCTGAACACACAGGGTCACATACTGAGTTGGCAGTCTCATTTGGGGATTAGATTGACCCTTCTTTTTAATGCAAATATAGCTTTTGACTGATTATCAGAGGGGATCATGATAAGATATTAGCTATACGTTGGGTGTGTCTACACATCCCCTTTAATGTGCATTTGCCTATGTTAATGCGCATTAAAGCATCATAAAAACCCATTTTCTCTCGCTAATGCGCATTAAAACAGGCTAATGCGCATTTTTCTAGTACCTCACAATGGAGGTATTGCGTTTAATGTGCATTGCCTAAAGCACATTCATGAACGTGTAGATATACCCATTAAGTATAATAGAGATGAGATAACCTGAGCAGAGATTTTGTTTTTCTATAAGGAGGTTCTGTGGGTGGGATTATCAGCCATGCTTGTTTTTGGTTTAACTCTGTGCCCAATGCAAAGGAGTTTATATCTGATTCCAGTAGCAGCAGAGCTTGACTAATACCTTTTAGTCTTTTGCCCTATACACCTAGGACTTTTTATATGTGTAGGTCCAAATGCTGTTGGTCCTTCTTGCAGGAAAATCTGACAATACTCTCTTGGCTAAGGAGAACTACTGTTCCTAGGCACAGGGACAATTTGGAGTCTCTTCTTCTCATTTAAAACAAATAATTTGCTGGGTTTTTGTAAACAGTGGGAAACCTTCTATGATGCCAAGGCTACCTGTCCTGTCCTGTCTGGTTCAAAAAACTTCTGAACCACATCCTTCTGGATCCTTACATCATGGAGCATATCACATAAAGAACGAGGCAAACTTCCAATCCGTTTTGAAAATTATCTCTGCATAAACTAACTGCAGTACAGCCATCTAAACACTGACTCTCCTGGCTTGTTCATCTGCCCACCGATTGAGCAGATGAGTTACCTTCTTTACTCGGTTCTCATTTATACATTGCCCCGCTAATTTTAAACTCCGAAGAGAAAAAGCAAGATGTTCCATAGGCAGAGGGAGAAAACACGCAGGGAGACACCCGTGGCATAATAATCTTCTGCTCACCCCTCTCAGGGTCCTCAGTCAGTAACAGAAGGGTTTCCAGATGGGACTTTGCTGATCGTGAAGATGGTTTTATGCTTTCAAGTTCTCCAGGTGCAGAAGCCTTGGGGTCCAGTTATCCTGCTATTTTATTCCCAATTATAGCTAAAGGTGAAGACTCCAGCTGGTCAAATAATTTCTGTCAGGCTTATTTACTGATGGAAAATAGGGGCTTTGACTAAACAAAACGTTTTGCCAGAAATGCCTTCCTTTTTGCAGAAAACAGTGATTTTGCATTTAAAAGAAATAACACTTGCAAACCAAAATACTTCAACTTTTGAATGAATATTTTTATATTCAAGGTTCCTCTATAAATTGAAATGGTCCATTGAAAATTGAGATATGATGATGATTATTATGATTATTACTGTTGAACTCTAGTGAAAATTTCACTTTCCAAGAATTTGGAAATGTGTGCAAGTGTTGCTAAGCCCTTCCTTTTCCATCCCCATTTAGGCTGCATGCATCATAAAAATGGTGGGCTGGGAGATGGAAGAAAAAGAAATCAGGTGGATTCTGAAATTTTAGGAAAACTGAGAAGAAAGTGGAAGTCATTAGGAGGGAAAAGAAAGATAAGGAAAGAAGTCTTCTTATCTTGCTCTTCCTTGTAATGTAAGGTAACAGGGAATTGGACAAAGGACTTTATGGTGATTCAATGAGGGAGAATTCACTATCCAAACTATCAGGGGCATAGCAACTTTGGATTGCAGGAGAGGTCCTGCACACAGTAAAATAGTGAACCTTTGCAAGAGGTCTAACTTTCAGAGAATCATGAGGAAAAACTTCAGAGCATCTTAGAGAGGAAGAAAGCCACTGATACAGGCCATCATGATGACAGACCAGAAACCAGACATGCTGGGGTCTGTTCCTAGCTCTGCTTTTCATGGTTTCTGTGACCTTCAACAGGTCACTCAGCCTCTCTGCATCCTTGTTTCTTGAGTCTTAGAAGAGTTGCAGAGCTCAGTTAAATGCATCTTGCAAAAGTTAATTAGAGCTTTCAGTGGAGGGTGCTAGAGAAATGCAAATCATTACTATCATTTTCTCCGTCAAGGATCAAATCTGATGACCCCGTAGGATGTTGATGTTCTGGGTAAAGAAAAAAATAAGGCTGTAAACTCAATCTCACCCCCATCTTGATCTCAAGTCTCAGCTTGCATTAAGTCTTTGGGAGAGTGGGGGATAACAGGTGTACAGAGCGGTCTTTGCAGGAATTGCTCTAGTCTGGTGGTGAAGTAGCATAGCAATGACATTCCTCTACACACACACGTGTCCTGGCAGATGCCTTTGCCTTCCCATTTCCCAGACACTTCTTTCACCCAGGTCTGACATAAGAATTTTTCTGTAAGGAAATGCTATGCTATCAAAAACACTCCTCGTTGGCTCTCAGTGGGGTGGAGAGGCCATGTAAGTGTAATAGGTATGGGGCCACATAGCTGGCAAAAACTATGGGACTTTCAAGTGCAAGAAACTGCAGTGCCTCCTATTAACCTCACTTGGAGTTGCAGCTATTTTACTTTTCTGAAAACCACACTTCATATTTCCACATGCCAAAAGTGCACATAGCAGTCGTGAGCACATGGCTCACGGGATGAGGGTGGAGGGGTCCAAGGCATCTTATGGGAGAATCTGAAGGAGAAGACTGTGCCTCAGAAAATAGCTGAAAGTTTTATTTCAGAATACGAGGGTTTCCGACAAAGCCCTTGACAAATTTACTGGCCAGTGTCCAAGTGCAGAACAAAATGCAATAAGAAATGATTGTGTTCTCCTTCAGAGTCAGTGTTATTTCTGCACCTGCTGCCTGTTTTGTGGTGATATTATTCAAGACCTTCAGCAGCCCTAGAAAATGCACTAACAGTATTTAGATTGTTAGCTCCATAGGAAGGCACCTCCTCTCCCATAAACAGAGCAGATTGCATTGTTAGCATTAATCAAATAGAAAAAAAGCAGCCAGAAGGTGGGAAAGAGCGGCAGACTACAGCAAGACAGCCAGTGCTGGAAAATGAATTGGCCTCACATTTTAAACATTTGCTGAGACTGGGAGGTTTAGTTTGTCCTGCCAGTCAGCCAGCCCTGCACTGCCCCACAGCTCACCTCCCCCAGGCCATTCCCCACCCCTAAGGCAGGGTATTCCTCCTGCTTCTCACTCACAGCCTTCTCCCCCGACATAGACCCATACACTTATTCTATTCCTGAACCTACCCAAGACCCCCTTTTCTACTGCGCCCCCTCCCCAATCCTAGTCCTCCCCCCCACTTACAAGCTTCACAAAATGTAATCCTACCACTGCCCCTCCTGAGACCAGGCACCTCTCTGCTATGCTTCCCACCCACCATTAACCCTTTACACAGGCTTTCTCAGTTCCCCAGGTGAGGAAGGGGGATAGCATCTGCCTCTGTGCAAGCACTGGAGTGGCCTGGGTCTCTAGACTGCTTCAAAATCTGAGGCTGCACCAGGTTCTGCAGTACCATGTAAACCCTTATGATTTGTGCTTCTGTGCCCGGGGGGATAGCTCCTAACTTTGTTCTCAGAGGGGTTGGACAGGGAGGAGGAAGGTGTGAGTAAGAGGGCTGCTTCCAGGTGAGGATATTCTGCACTCCACTGCCCCCAGGGCCTGGCTAGGGAGGGGCCAGGCTGGAGTGATGCAGCCCTTGTGCTCAGGTGTGCTTCCCGGCACGCTCCGCCTTCCCCTCCTCCCGGACCAGTGCTGAAAGCTGTAGGGGAGAGGAGGTGTTTCTCTGTACGCTCTGGCTGCAGACAGTGACAGTAAAATATGCTGCAAGGCTGAACCCTTCAGATTGGTATCTGCTGGCAGGGAAGACATGGAAGTGGTAATTATTGTAATACTGGTGCTGCCTTTTGCCTTTGTGGGGCTCCTGACAGTGATTATTCCCTTCACCCTGTGTTTAGTGTTTGACTTGTAGGGTCCATGTTATTATCTCTGCAAAGAGGTGTGGAGGGGACTGTAACTTGGAAGGCTATCTGGGGTGCCATGTCTGCTCTCTGCTGGGGTAGTTGGGGTGCCTCTTTCTGCTCCTTCAGGCATGGGGATGCAGTTCAGTGACCTGGCCGAGTCTGTGGGGTTTGTCTTCTTTGCGAACAGTCCCTATCCACCTGGCTAGCTCTGATAGGGGTCTGCTGAGCTGCTCCTTTCAATTGACTCAAAAGCATAGGTGGATATATGTGGGAAAGCCAGTCAGTTAATTAGTAGATGATATCTCCTGGGCTGCTCCACTGTCAATAAGGAGCTTCAGGGTGCGCATGGCAAGCTTCCAGCTGGTTGTGTTGAGTGCAGCGGGTATGGTCAGAGTGCAGGAGTGATTAAACATTTAACAAGAGGAACTTCCTTGTTACGTCTAGATAAAGAATGGATCAAACCAATAACTTGAGCAGAGTGGAAGCATAATCCTTTTTCTCATATTGTCTCCTAAAGCTACTTGCTTTTGGACCATTAGGGGTTTTTTTGTTTTGGTTTTTTTGTAAGTGTATCATAGCTCACTTGAATTGGGATCAGGTTTTGTGCATTAGCAGCCCTCAAAGTCTGGCTGTCTTCCTCTTGCAGAGACCCTTATCTTAGTCCACCAGCGCCTTCCTTAAAAGTGAAACAAAGGGGAATTTAAAACTATTAGTGTATTTGCAGAGGGCAGGACAGGGGGAGCTTTTCACTCTTTCCTGACTCGAGCACTGGTAGATTCCTCCCGAGGGAATGAAGTGTCTCCTTCTCTTCATTTTTTTTTTCTTCCCTGTGGTTTTGTGTAGTTGCTAGCAAAGTGCATTACAGCTATGCCTGGGCAAGCAGCTCGCTGTGAATCATACTTGTTGCAAGATTCCAGCAGTCCCTTTTATATAACTTATTAAGTGAACTCTCTTCCATTGCTTCACTGGCTGTATGTATAGCTAGCTGCTGCTTACCCTGGTTTTGAAACCTTTTGTGTGATCTAAAGGGGTTGGCTTTATAGTGTTATAGGCACTGATGGGTGTTGTTACTGAGGAATGTACTGAGAGGCTCTAGAAGTACTTAAGTCTGTACCATGCTGGACACTGAGGATAGCCTAAAGGTCCATTTGCATGTGAGTGACCTCTCACATACAGACTAAAGCTGTCAGTAATGACCCTTGACTTCACTCTGATCTGTCTGAGGCTTGACGTGCTCTTGGTCCTGAAATGAGTCCTGTCCCTCTCCTCTGCTGACAGCAGCAAACTCTGAATCCTGCCAAGCTTCACTATTTCTAGTCCCCCTCCTTGCTCCCAGTATCCCTGGGGAGCTCAGGGGTAGTTGTCTTGCTGCTCCTTCTTTTAAGGTTGCTCATGTAACCAATCTCCTGTCTTGCGTCTTCTGGAGTCAGGCTTTTGGATGCACTGATACTCCTTATACTTCTCTGTGGAGTGCACACTTGAATGGGGAAATGCAGCCACTGTGTCTATGGCGGGTAGTCCCATCTTTTGTGCTTGGACGTGAAGCCTCCTAGCTACCTGAATGCTTGATTCCCAGGGAGCCCTGAGGATGCCACGCTGATCTTCACAGCACACACTTTGATGGAGGATTGTTGAAACCACCACGTGTTCCTTGCCTCCCACGCTGCCTGCTTTGTTTGCTACCTTGGGTACATGCCATAAGTTATTTCCAAGTCTCTCGTACTTCCTTCATGAGGGTGTGCTGGAGGTGAATTCTGCACTGAGCCTTGCTGTCTCATTCTCCCTAGATCTGAGCATGTCTGACATAAAAAGTCCCTTGCTCTAAGGAGCATTGGGCCTGCTCAGGCATGCTTATATTCATTTATAACCAGGAAAAGAGCTCATCTCTTTTTGAATGTGTTCTCATGAATAAACCTGGCCAGATTTGATCCCTCTTTGTAGCCCCAGCAAGTACATTTTTGGGGGGGTATACAAAATTATAGAAGGGTTCAGCTCTTTGACTCTTACTTGGGTTAATGACATGGGTGTGCTCCTTTTCTAAATGAAGGGAAGAAAATGGCCTATGGCTGTAGCAAGGAGAGGGATGTCAGAAGATTTTAATAGCCATTTACACTTCAAGAGTCCTCCTTGTTCCTAGATGTCTTGCCTGCAACATGAGAAAGCCGCCTTTCAGCAAAGGACATAGACACTTACAGAAGTAACAGTGCAACTAGATAACCTTTCAATTAATTAAACAAAGTGCTTATAGCTGCCATTTCAAGGGAAGGGGAATAACAACCTGAGGAAAAGAGGGAGACTTGTATTTGGATCCATTTTAATTAAAGGAGGCTGGTGGGGGAAAGGAGGAAAGAGCCACCATACAGAGCTATTAACTCTTGCCATCCCACCTGCCATCAGATGGATGATGTGTGTAGGCTTGTTAAGGAGGAAAGTCTTGCTTAACATGCTGAAAGCATTTAAAGAAGCAAATGCTTTTCCTCTCCATAGCTGCATACCTCAAATGGTATCGGTAAGAAACTGGGTATTACAGGAAACACCTGAAATGCAGCAAGGAGCCGTAAACAGTATCAGTTCCTTTAGCTACTATGTACTACATTAGGCAGTGGCTGAATGCCCATGCAGCAGAAACAACGGCACTGGAGTTTGCCCGGTCTTCTGTCTGGAGTAGCCAGGGTGATTTAGGATGGCTGGGAGGGAGGAGGCTGAGTCAGTTTTCTTTACCTTTCTGAACAACCTCCATTCCCTATATTAGATTAGACCATATTAAGACCATCTAGCCTGGCTTCTTATACTGCATCATGCTACCGACCTCTCCAATGAAATATTATTGGAGCAATTCAAACTTCTCCTTCAGGGGTTGGTTCTTTACATCATACACTGCTGTGTGAAAGTAATAAAGTTAGTGAAAGAGGTTATTCAAGAGAAATTGTCAGTGTTTAATAAATTGTGCAATTAAATGCAATAAACCCTCAGTGCGCTATTCATCTGCTCTGCCTTAGTGCTAAGGGCCTTAGCTTTTTTTTTTTTTTTTACGAATAACAAAGTTCTGTCCTAGATAATTTTTTCCAATTTCCTCATTAGGCAGCCTCTCATGAAGTCTCGCTGTTCGCTGTGCTGAACAAAACGGCTAAAGTAGCGCACCTAATGTAATCATGGCATTTATAAAAAGTTTTATAGAGCAGTTCAAGGACTTGCGTAGCTCACAAATTTTATTTCAGGCGTGTTCTAGTTCTCTTCAGGATTCAAAGCACGGCATTGCTGATAAGTACGGTGGTCTCCTTATTTTTCAGCATGGGACACCAAGACACCTGGGAAGAAATGAGGCAAATCTTAAAAACAGAACGAAAACAAATTCACCAAACTTTGCCCACTTGAGAAGTCCAGTTTTACTGATTAGCTTTTAATAAAAACCCTAACCATGTGCTTCGGGCCAATGAAGGAAAAGTAATTGGTTTCTCTTGTTACATTTGTTCTTCTTCTTGAAGAATTACAGATGATCTTATCATCTACCAAGATAACATACTTTTTCTTTAATGGAGTCTATGTTTAGCTGTTGTTTTGGTTCCTCTCTGCTGAACGAATAACAGGGGTGTGAGTCTGATGTTCAAGGAATATATGACAGGGTATGGATAGATGGACATAAATCACTTTTGTTTCCGCATTTTTTTTTTTTTTAAGCACCTTTCATTTATAGCCCTTCAGTAGGATACAGATATACAACTGCTTCTCATCGTGTCACTGGGGTGTGGATTAGGTGATGCTAGGCTGCCTGTAGGTAGAGAGAACTGTTTCTCACATGCTGAGAGCAAGGCACAGCTGCTCCTACTGCTAGTTTACAAAGAAAAAGTACTTCTCTGTGCCCTGCTTTTGGAGATTACAAAATTGTCCATCTTGGAACAAGTGCAAATTCACTCATGCTCTCTTTCCTCTTGGGGCAGATCCTTCATTGGCATAAAGTATCATAACTGCATGGACTTCAGCTGAGCTATGACAATCCACATGAGCTAAGGACATTCCTTCACTGTTTCCCTGAACCCCATTCAGCCACCTTGACACGCACACATATCCTTACAGCTATATGTGGATGAAACTTTCCTTGACCTGAAGAAACTTCTGGTTCTTGTAGTGCCCTATTCACTATTCCTCCCTTGTAAGCCACTAGTCTGCTAGTGGCTCATTTAAGGGGTTTGCTAAGTTGCCGTTCTTACAACTTCTCCACTTCCTTCATGATCAGCAGTGACTTGCACTCTTGCATAACTCCTGATCTCAGTACTGTCCTATGATAATCTCCCATATCATCTTCATTAACAAGTTAAGGAAATAGAGACTAGACAAAGGCAGGTGGACACGTAACTGGTTGGATCATTGTATTCAATGAGTAGCCCTAAATGTTTCAGTGTCTAGTCGGGGGAGGAAATATCAAGTGAGGTCTGCCCTGGGCCTGGTGTTGTTCAACATCTTCGTTAATGATTTGGATGATGGGACTGAGTGCATGCTTAGCAAATTTGCAGGTGACACCAGGTTGGATGGAATTGCAGACACTCTGGAGGGCAGGGCTAGGATCCAGAATGACCTGGGTTGATTATAGACCATTTCTCCAGTCTATGAGATTTGACAAGGACAAGTGCAAAGTCCTGCACTGGGGATAGAATAATGATATGCACAAATACAAACTGGGGAATGGCTGGCTAGGTTGCAGCACTGCCGAGGAGGACCCAGGGGTTACGATGGTTCATAAGCAGAATATGAGCCAACAGTGTGCTCTTGGTTTAGCAAAACATAGGGGGGAAAAAAGCCAACAGCAGACTGGGTTGTATTAACAGGACTGTCACTTGCAAATCAAGACAAGTGATTCTTTTAGCACAGGTAAGGCCTTACTTGGAGTACTGTGTTCCAGTTCTGGGTCCCATGTTTCAAGAAGGACATGGGCAGTTTTTGAAAAGAATCCAGCACAGGATAACAAAAATGATCAGGGGTCTGGGGCACAAGACTTATGAGAAATGGCTGAAAGAATTGGGGTTATTTACCCTGGAGAAGAAAGCTGAGGGGGGATTTGGTAACAGTTGTCAGATACCAGATGGGCAGTTGCAGAGAGGGTGGAGATGGGCTTTTCTCTGTGGTTGTAGGGGAGAGGACTAGGAGCAATGGGCTCAAGCTGCAGCAGGGGGAATTTAGGTTGGAGATTAGGAGGAGAGGCTGTGGCTCAGGGGGCTATGTTTTGAACGGCCAAGCAGAAGGGTTTGTTCAAGGTTGGGTGTAGGCTGCTGAAGAGCAGTCCGTGAGACGCGAGGAGCAGTGGTCTCAAGTTGCAGCAATGGAAGTTTAGGTTAGACACTAGGAAAAATTGGGAGCATAGCAAAGTATTGCAACAGGTTACCCAGAGAGGTGGTGTAATCTCCATCCTTGGAGGTATTTAAGACCCAGCGAGGCAAAGCCTTGGCTGGGATGATATAGTTAGGGATGGTCCTGCTTTGAGCAGGGGATTGGACTAGATCAGTGGTTCTCAACCTTGTTTGTACTGGGACCCATTTGTAAACATCAATGGCCAGTCCCAGCCCCCCAGTGTGTAGGGCTGGGGATAGATGTGAGGGGTTGGGCAGGGTGGGGTATGTGCCTCTCCAGACTTGTATGGACATGGGCCTGCAGCCTGGCCAGATCAGCACAGGAAAGACCTTCCTTCATTGCCAAGCAGGTGGGTCCCAAGGCAGGAGGGTGGAGTGGGACAGTGAGATTAATTGCTGCTGCTGCCGTGAACCCCATGCCAGCTGAACCACCAGCAACCTGAGAGGTAATGGACAGGAGGGGGTCCACGCTGCCCACGTTTCCTCCCACCACCAGCTAACTGCTTGCGCACCGAGCTACACTACCACCACGGCCCAGCTCCTGGCAACTAGTTTTGGTGCTCCACACTGGGACCTACTCACCGGGCCAAGGAGGTGGCTCCTGCCCATGCTGGTCTGGCCAGGCTGCAGCCCCATTTCTGCACAAATCTGGGGAGGGACATGCCCCACACTCTGTGTTATCTCTGTCCCCCTTGTCCCATAGATTTACCTGCTGGGAACTGCAGGACCTGCTCTCCATCCTGCCTGGCTGCCACATGCATGTATGCACATGCATATGGCATCCCCTGCATCCCCCAGCCTCTTGCAGTCTGGAATGCTGCCAGCCCGAAAGGGAAACTCGTGCTTTGCCACAGTTTTCTGTGATTGTTCTTGAACCTTTCAAATATCCTTATGACACATTTTTGGGCCATGACCCACAGGTTGAGAAACACTAGACTAGATGACCTCCGAAGGTTCCTTCCAGCCCTAATTTTCTATGACTCCATGAGTTTTTGTTGTTTTTCTTTACTATGAGTGTGGTCAGTTTTTGAGACGAGCTGCCTAGTGAAGTTGTGGAATTTCCATCACTGGAAACTTTCAAAAGCAGATTAGACAGACACTTGGTTGGGATAGTTTTAATCAAGGATGATCCTGCTTTTAGCAGGGGGCTGGACTAGATGACCATGTGAGGTCCCTTCCAGCCCCACCTTCCTATGATCCTAAATACGTCTTCCTTCCACTGTCTTTAATGGAGTACTTGCATGGTCAGTAGCTTGTGGGACTGTGGAATGAGTGTTACCAATGATTTTCTAACATCTGCTTATTCAGGTTTTTGTTTAACCCTTTGGAGGTTGTGCTTAAGTGGGTGAGGGGCTCATGCTGAAGTTGTCCATCTCAAATAAAATGTAAATGCATGACACAATATTGTTTTTATGCTATAGCATTTGCATATTTCTAGCAAGTCATGCAATGCTTGTTCACTTGCTGTAGGGTTATAATCTTTTTCTTTTCTAAAATAAGCATGCAAAGACATTATGAGTCATTAGAAGGGATTTGATGATAGACCTTTCATTGTGGTTTTGAGGAAAGAGTAAGAAATGATGGTCTTAAATAGTAGCATGAGAGGTTGGATTTTAGGAAGGACTTCCTAATTGCAAGAACAGTTGGATACTGGAACAGACTAACTCAAGTGTGGAGTATCCATGATTGGATGTTTTTGCAAGGTTAGCAAACACTGGATGAGATGGTTTCAACAGGGATGATCTGGCATTGGGTGGAGGTTGGATTAGATGACTTCCTGAGGTCCTTTCCAGCCCTACTTCTTTATGATTCTATTTCCCTACAAATACATTTTGAACCCATTGGATACTAATAGTCTTTGCTTCTCCTCCTTCAGGAAGGCGTTAATGACTTCAAAGCACTTCGAGCCAAATTTCAAAACAACTCCAATTTTTCAAATACTCTGTTACAACCAGCCAAGAGGCCTCCCGCAGATTTTTTACACCCATCTTGCAGTGATGGTAAGCATGTATCCGGCCCCAAAATCCCAAGCAAGGAAGAGAGATTGGCATGCAAACAAAAGGAGGAGCAGTTTTGTTACACTGTACGCAACTCGGAGCTAACACACTCCAAGCCTTTGGCAATGCCTCGAGCCAAGTTCAGCAATTTGCATCTGAGTGGGAAGGATGAAGATCCAAAGGATAAAGTCCTACAGGTAGCTGTTGGTGGCAATGCCCTTCCTAAGGAAGTTCCATGGAAACCCTGTCCAAACTCGTGTGTTTATCAGCAAGGAACTGTTAATGCAAATTCAGAGGATGCGTCAATAAAAAATTCCTTCCAGCATGCTCGGCAGATCTGGGAAAGTGCTGCGTCTCAGAATGATAGGAAGTGTGCGATGGTCCCCCCGCGACACCGTGCAAATGGGACATGCTCTAGTGCACAGCCGAGGGCTACAAATACTGCCACTGCAGCAGAGAGTAGCAAAATGAGAACTGCGGGCAATGAACAAACCCAGGATTTTTCTACCCAAAAGAACACTGCTTCACACAGCGGAGTTTCTGCACTTCCCCATGCGCCATCCCCGCCACTCCCAGCCAGAAGATACAAAGGCACTGAACCAGCCCCTTCCAAAACCACTGGTGTCACTGGACTTTGCCAGCCATTTTATAACCAGCAAGATTCAAGTGAGACCCTTCCTTACTCTAAAGGTAAGCACATCCTATATAGAAGATCCCAGCAACGGGTCTCTCTCCCTCCCAGGGTGTTTTGAAGATTGATCATCTGCACTCTAACTCAGATCCACAAAAAAGCCAGAGGTTGGGGTCAGTTTGGCCATGCAAATAAGGACCGTAGAACAGAAGAGGAAGCATCCTGAGCAGTATCTTTCCTGGTGATGTTTTGAAGTTGCCAATTAATATCCAGGTGCCCAGCACTGAGATTTTAGGGATGCTCAAAAGTGATAATCTGGGCATAGAGAGAAAATGAGAAGTTGGCAAATTATGTTCTCTCCAACTGAAGTGGTAGCAAGTTGGGTCAAATCCTGGGAGTAGACTGAGGGAGAAAATGTGTGATTTTAATTAATTAATTTATTTATTAGAATCAATTTGGCTGTTGCTGCTTACCTCCCAGTAGTGTACAAAGGTGATTCTTATGCCTTGTTCATATTTCACATGCCCAGCAAAAATGAAGGGCTTTGTTTTCTATAACTGCAGTGGAGTCCAGTGAGAATATCCTGATCCTGTATACGTCCTATACAATTTGGAGAAAGTTCAGGTCCAAAGCAAATGCGTGTTCTCTCCAGGTGAATCTACACATGCAATAACCTGGTACTCATTGCACCGGAGGCTATTGCTCCTGGGCACACCATTTGAACATGCACCTGGGACTGCAGCACACTGAGCCAGGTTGGAGCAGCCCTGACTGGCAGGGGGATTAGGGGGTCAGCCTGCCAGCCCAGGTCTGCTTTGACCTGGCTCGCTGTGCTGTGGAGGGGCTGGCAAGGGCACGAAGATGCTCTAGCATGGAGCTTCCTGATATGCAGCCCCTGCACTGAAGCACCTTCGTGCCCCAGCCAGCTGGGTTAGCGTCTACATGTGTGCTGCTGCGGTGTAAAAAAAACTTTGCAGCAGGGTAGTACTTGTATTTACTACTTGTATTTACAAGTACTACCCTGCTGCAGAGTTTTAGTTTACTCCAGCCTAATAGCCCTGCACTTGTAGACGCCAACATCTACAGCGGAGCTAATTAGTCCACAGTAAAGATTACTCCACAGTAAAGATTTCGTGTAGATGCTCCCTACTTCGAGTGTTTGTCCTTGCTATGGGAACCCTACAGATATTAGGTAGCAAGTTAATTTGGGCAACTTTAGATTCAGTGCCAGAATATTGAAAAGATTAAATCTTTGTTTACCCTGGAAAGCTCCCTCATTACCTTTCTTGAATGCATATTTGAGAGAGCAACACAGCTATGTTTTTAGCAGATTAAAAATGTATTGGTTCAGAAAATTAGCCCAGGATTTGATAATAAATCAAGAAAATGTGGCTGTCAAGATTGCTGGGGCCCAAACTGAACCAATTTGATAAAAACCTGATGAAACAAGAGACAGCGAAGGGTGCTTTATCTAATGACCTGTCAGTCTTGTAGCATGTTAAAATAGCCTCTGTATAAAAGGAATTTTTAACTGGGAAGGAGATCGTGACACTGATGGTTGGAAATGTGTTTCTGGCTAATATAAACCTGCTTTGGATTTTTGCTTGAAATGAATGAATAACTAAATTTGTGCTTGTGATTCTTTCAGAAACGGCATCGGAACATTTCCACCATCACTCCGCCCCCGAAAAGCAGCTTGATGTTACCGATAACAAGCTTCCCAAAATTAAGCCCCTTCCTTCTGTTGAATCTCTTGGTCCCCCTCCAGAGAAACCACAGAGACCCCCAAAAGTCAATCTCTGTAGCTTCCAGCATTCAGCATCACCGCTCGAAAGAAGCGGCAAAACTGGTAGGAGAATCTTTTTTAAACTCTGGTAGAATAGAGTGAAAACTTCTGTACAGAAATCCTTGAACCTGCAGATAATGCAGTTTCATTGGAATGGAGCTACTTCATGTGCAGGCTGTTTTTTATTATTATTAATACAAAAGTATCAATATTAAATCATAAGTTTTATTTATTTATTTATTTTTTTTTTTAATATCTTTGGTTTGGGGCTTTAAAACAGAGGGGAAATTCCTTTAAAGAAAACAAACCAAAAATCCCCAAATTTTTCACTGAACATTGGATTTATTTATTTTTTGTTTAGTTTCTTCCCCGTCAGATTTGGAACACAAATAGTTTGAATATTTGACATACCTTCAGGACAAACTCCATTTTCCTTCCAGCATTGTTGGCACCAACTGATTCTAGGCATTGTCAGCAGCTACAGTCAGCTGCGAAACAAGTTCAGGCTAGTTCCTTATGCTAACTGAACTTTAGCACTCTCTCAGTATGAAATACATTTATGCACCTAGGATTGTGAACATACGCAATAAGATCAGTGGAAAACGATGCATTAATTTCCATTTATCTTAAAACAATCATAAGGTTACACCTCAAAAAGCAAAGTTTCTATTTCTCATTGTACACAACTCGCTGGCATTACATGGGAATATCTTTTTGGTTTACTGATTTAAGTTGCAAAACCATTATAATTTTATAGATAGTCTTAATTATTCCCAGTATTTTTGCTCCGTTCTTATCGCATTTGACGACAGCCGCATTTCTTAGAAAGGACTGGCAAAATGTCGGTTTCGATATGATGAGCTCTATGGGCCTTTCATTCTTAATGTTGGTTAACAGGATATTTATGAGACGCAAAGCTCCTTTGTATTCTGGGTTCGGACTGCCAAGTGCTTTTAATGTGACATAAGAGGTGGTAGAGAAAATGTCTGTGGATGTTTCCCTGAACAATAATAATAATAAACTTTAATGCTGTTCTAATATTAATCTCCTGCATCACCTAGCAGTGTTGCCTGAACTTATGGCACAAAGGAAGGTGTGTACAGATAAAGTTGGTCCCTGAAATCTGCATCTAAATATCCTGCCTTTTTGAACCTTACTATGGTACTCGGTTCCAGTGAGCAGTGAGCCACTTGTCCTATTTATCCCACTAAACTGTTTGACTCAAGTCCAACATTCACTGTGGTAGGAGCGAAACTGTTTTCTAGCACAGAAGTACCAAGCATGCACTTGTGTTTTGTTTGCAGCTGCTGTGGAAGAAGAATACATGACTCCTGAAAAGTAAGTATGTGAAATAGATCCAAGAAGCCTGATTTTATTTCTTAAATTTTATTTTATTGGTTACAGTAAGGTACTTGCATACCAAATGAGAAATAGATACCAAAAAAGCTCTAATCCCCTTTATATGGTCCAAAGATGGAGTATGCATGCAAGCAATATATTGCTGCTTTACAACAGGGTGCAGTGACGGTGCCCTTGTCTCCCTTGTATGATTGTTCTGGGTATTGTGGCTTATTGCTTTTATAGCCTACAAATGCAAAGGACTAGACTCAATCTAAGAGGCCCACATCTTTTTTGGGCCCCCTGCAAGCCATAGCTTTGCAAAGAAGGCATCAGCAACTGGGGGGAGGTGGCAAGTGCAGAGGCAGATTAAGGTGTACTGGGGCCCTGGCCGACCCAGCGGGCCGCCCCCTCCCCCCCCCCCCATGAGACCTGGGTTGGCAGAGGAGGCTGGGGGGGACTCTGCCGGGTTGGGGAACGTATGCCCACCACTTCTCCCTGTTCCCCACCCCCAGTACACCCAAATGTACTCATACACATGGCAGATGAGATTCTTTGATATCTTTTGTTAGACCAAAATAATAGTTGGAAACACTTTTCTAGCAAGCTTTCAGGTTTAAAAACTCTTGATCAGGCTGAGAGAGCATCTGCAGTTAGTGTGTGCTGTTCCTGGATGGCATGAATATTAAAGAAGCCAGAGGCCGGGCTGCATGCAAGCCAGGCAGTGAAAATATAAATTGAGAAGTCAGCGGGTGAGAGAATCGGTGGGTTTTGTGGAATCGATCCTTAAACCACTTGTTACCAAAAGAGCGAGTTTTGTCCAAGACACTACAAACTTTCTACGAAAACTTAAAAACATAGACCACCTTCCCAGCAACACCCTCCTAGCCACCATGGATGTTACCAGCTTATATACCAACATCCCGCTGCCTTACATCCAAGCCTTCCTTACCTACCTACAAGAGCAAGATGACAACTGACTACAGACCCAAAGATATTACTGACATGATATTTTTCATCCTTGCACACAACAATTTTACTTTTAATAACCAACACTTCCTCCACCAAAATGGCCCCACACAGTATGCCAACCTTTTTATGAGCCACGTGGAAGAAGAATTCCTCAAAGACTGCACCATCAAACCATTGCTATACTTAAGATATATCGACATCTTCATCATTTGGACTGAAAACCTGCAATCTCCGATTGAGTTCCATCAGAAATTCAGCCATCCTCATCCCTCCATCCAACTATCTCTTGAGTACTCCAGCACTAACATCACCTTTGTAGACATGGCGATCAGCATCCAGAATGGTCAAATATAGATCACGTTATACAAGAAACCTGCAGACCAACACATATATCTGCACAGAACCAGCAATCACCCTAAACATACCAGGAAACCTGTAATACACAGCCAAAACCTCGAATCCCACTATATTTGCACTGAGGAGAACACCTGGGATTGCTACCTCACAAATTTTAAAAAGGCTTCTGCACAACCTCCAGAGAGACGGATGCACATTTGAAAGAGCCACCCAGATACCACGTGAAGAATTGCTGCAGTGCAGAGCAAAAACCCTCACAAATCGCACACCGCTGGTTATGACATATCACCCGTCCCTCGAACCTCAAACAATTGCAACCCATACTAGAAGGAGACCCAGTTCTTAAAGAGATCTTCCCAGATTCACCCATCCTAGCCTTTTAAATAAGCACTGAATCTTGCTAACCTCATCATCAGAAGCAAACTTCCTATGGCCCAAAACCCACCAAATGGATCCAGGCCATGCCATGAAAAGAAATGCAAAACCTGCCAACATATCTTCATCACCCCCACAATTACTACACCCCACAACAGAGCCATCACTGTTCCTGGATCTTGCACCTGCACTTCCAGAAATGTTCTATATATCTCATTCAGTGCACCAAATGCCCTGATGGAAAATGCATAGGAGAGACCAAACAACAATGGCTCACCAGAATGAACACACACTGAACATCTATTTAAAGACCAGAAGATCCAGTTACATGTGGGGACACACGTCTCACAAGAAAACCACTCTCTCCAATCTCTCAGTATTAATCCTCAAAGGGAATTTGCAAAGCACTTTTCACAGACGAGCCTATGAACTTCACTTCATCAACCTCCTGGATACAAAAAATCATGGACTAAACGTAGAAGAAATACAAAAATCTAGAACTCTTGGTTCCAAAATGATCCCTTTTTTTTAGACCAACTGGGAAATCACAAGAAAATTGTCCTTTTCTACAAGCTTTTGGGCTCAAAGGCCCTTCATTAGGCTCTGAAAAAAAAGTATAGATGGTAAGAAGTCCCTATAGGTAGGAAATGAGCTTCATTTTTGCACAGAGGGAGCTGGAGATGAAAAGTAGGGCTGTGAGAAACGCTATCGTTTCATTTTGATGTCCGTTTCACCGTTTTGAAGGTACAGGGTTTCGTTTTGTCATTTTGAAGCACTGTCCCCGTTTCGTTTCGTCAAAACTGTTTTGACATTTCATCCATAGGCATTTTCATGATTACCTAATTAAGCCTAAAACATTGTCGTTTCTTACCTGATTTGGATGAAAAATTGCAGGGATGTTATCCCCTTCTGTGGGCATGAGGTCTGACAAGTTTCAAGGAAATAGGTGCAGAGGTTTCTAGGAAAAAGCACCTCAAACTCTTCATAGCAAAACTCCTGACACTTGCTGACAGCGGTAGCCTCTTCTCATCTGGGTGTGAGCCCCCGGATCTGTGCCCCAGATGAGAGGAGGCTGCCTCTCCCACCTGGGACTGGCACTGGGCATGGGCTGCACCCAGCACTGGAGAAGATTGCTGTCCTGGGCAGCAGTGGCAGCCTGAATCTCCTCTCATCTGGTGTGCAGATCTGGGAGCTTGCATTCCCGGGAGGAGTCGGGCTCAGCCCTGCAGCCCTCCTGCTGGTGCGGGCCCCCAGATCTGCGCGCTGGATGAAAGGAGGCTGCCGCCACTGAAGCCAGGTAAGCCTGGCTTTGAAACTCAAAGCATTTCAAGTACCTTTATTCCATTTCAAAGTTGTTTTGAAGCCTTTTGTTTCATTTCTATTTCACTGTTTTGAGCTTGAAACGCATTGAAGCAGTTTCGAAACGAAATACGTGGTGAAATTTTGCACAGCCCTAATGGAAAGCTGTCCTTCTGGGTCCAGCTTTTTCCTGTGATTTTTCCCAGTTGGCCTAATAAAAAGTATAATTTTGGAACCGAGAGTTCTACATTTTTGTATTTCTTCTAGTCTCGGACCAACACGGCTACCAAGTACATCCCTGAAACATGGAAGATGCAGAATTCTAGCCAATTTTTGGATTTTAAACTATTTCAGAACAAGAGAGGTTTTTTTTTGTTTTACCCCCGCCTGCCATCTGACACCTCCAAGGGAGGAATTTTACCTGGTCTACATACCAAAGAGCAGCTCAGCACAACTCTCAAAGACACGGCTACTACGTACATCCCTGGACTAAATGTAGACATTGGATTTATGACACTATAAATCGCCTGATGTCTGGCTCTCTAGGGACCTCTTGACTTTTCCCTGCTACATTCATTCCCCCCGCCCCTACTCGCAGCCTGGCTCTCACCCACTGACTCCTCAATTCACGTCTTCACTGACTGCCCTTCCTACTGGACCCCAGCCTCTTTACTATTCATTCTATCCAGGAAGAGCGCACACCAACTGCAGGTGCTTCCCCAGCCTGACCAAGGGCTTTTAAGGCCAAAAGCTTGCTAAGAAAAATGTTTCTAACTATTTAGTTGGTCTAATAAAAGATATTACAAAGACTGTGCCCCTCCCCTCCCCAGCAGCTCAGTCTCACTCCCCTCCACCTCCCTTTACACTTGCGTGCAGGGAGCTGCTGCTCAGCCATCCCAAGCAGCTCTGCAGATGCAGAGGGCTGGGCTAGGTTGGGCTGGTCCTGGTGGGGAGCAGGTAAAGCAGGGCTCTCCCAGCCTGGCTCAGCACCACCTGGCCCACAGGCATGGTGGGGCTCTTCAGACAAGACCCCAGCCGTGCTCTTTCCCCACCCCCCACCCCCATTGGAGGAGGGGTCTTTCAGCTGCCAGGGGAGCAAATGTGAAAGCCACAGATTTAAACTTGATGCTGAAAATGGGTGCAGAGTTTAAAACTGCAGCTTTCACCTCCCTGCTGGGGAGGACGTTGGCTGCATGGGGCCCCTTGGTTGCAGGGCCCCTTGCAGCCGCAATTTTTGCATGCATGGATGAGCCGGCCCTGGTCCCTTCTACTCCTATATTCCTATATATTTAAGTTCCTGTATTTAAAATGCCTAGAAATAATCCTTCTAAAGCAAGTGCTTGCTGGAATGTGCGAGTCAGTCACTAAATGACTTTTTCTCTATAATTGCTACTTGAGCCTAAGCTACCTTGTATAGCTGAAGGGAGCTAGGTCTCTTTGTCTATTTGAATTCAGTCCAGAGGGCCTCTGAGCAGGTGTTACTCATTGCCAATGGGAGCTGAGTTGATGAATCTAGTTTGGTTCATGGCAGACGTGCACATCCCAAACAGGCCAGTCTTGCAGCAGCCACACAGAGCTCCATGTGGGGATAATTTCACCTTGCTTCTTGACATGGCAAATTATATTATGCACTGCGGTGCTGTATCCTCCTATAGCTATGGTCTGTTTCCTAGCACAAGAGCTAGGTTTTTTGGTTTTCTTTTTTTAAAGCTATCTCCTGGGTAGTATGTACACTATGCTACAGTCTGTAGACATGCCTCTTTTGAATGGTTTGATATTCATCTACCCTTTCCCTAGGCAAGGTACTAGTGCAAAAGCAGACATCCAGATCTTATTCAGTTCCCCAGAAGCTTAAACTTAAAAAAAAAAAAAAAAGCAGAAGGAAGCTACAAAATGCCAATCTGTAGACTGTCATGAGGTGGTGATGAGAGAGATTTGAACCTGAGAGACTTGGTTTCATAGTGTGGGAATTAACCTTGACAAAAAGCAAGCTGTAAATGTTGCCTCTGGGCCAGGAGCCCTCCCTCGTCTCTCTCCTTTTTTCTAGGCTTGATAAACAGTACTGAAAGGCTGGACATCTAGCTGGTTCTTGCTGGTGCTCCTTCATTTCGCCTGCAGCAAACGCTCCGCTACACACTTTCTGAGCTGTTTCTAAGCAGGTTATTCACCGCTCGCCACCCACACGCTGTGTGCGATGCTCCTCGTTTCCTACCTTCTTCAGCCTGACGTGTTGGAAGTGAAATGTTTTGAGAAGTGTTGCTGAAACAAAGGAGTAGCATGATGCACAGGTGCTGGGGGCCTTGTTTTGCAGTGTCAACCGAAGAGGATTTTGGTCCCTCTTGTTTATAAAGCAAGCACAGATTTGGGCTGCACCTGCCTCTCACCCACCACTTTTCTCTCCTCTTGTACCTTTGTTTATGCTCAACCCAGCTTTACAGCAGGATTTGTTAGTGGTCTAAACTAGGTAGGCAGGTGATGTGGTATAACAAGCCCATCTTTCAACTGGGACCTGGGCACACAAAGGTCCAATTCAGTAAATAATGAGATGACTTGCAAGAGGTGGGAGGAAAAACAAGAGGATTAAAGGTCTGGTGTACCCTTCATTAATGGCCCTTATTTAGCTGTTAGTGTGGGTGCACTGGAGATGACCCTTCAGTGATGGTTTCATAGTTTCAGGGTCGGAAGGGACCTAATAGATCTTCTAGCCCGACCCCCCGCCAGGGCGGGAGAACAACCCAAAAAAAAACCACCCTAAAAACAAAAACGGGACTCAAATGACCCCAGCCAGGTAAGTATCCAGCCTCTTCTTAAAGATCCCCAGGGTAGGGGCCAGCCCCACCTCCCTTGGAAGTTGGTTCCAGCTCCTAGCCGCCCTAACTGTGAAGTAGTTTCTTTGGATGTCCAATCTGTACCTCCTCTCTATCAACTTGTGCCCATTACTCCTTGTTATGCCAGCGGGGGCTAGGGGAAACAGCGTCTCCCCCAAACCCTTCTGGTTCCCCCTAGTGAGTTTATAGACGGTCACCAGGTTCCCCCTCAGCCTTCTCTTATGGAGGCTGAATAGGTTCAGGTCCCGCAGTCTCTCACTGTAGGGTCTGCCCTGTTGTCCCCGGATCATGCGGGTGGCCCTCCTCTGGACCCTCTCCATGTTGTCCACATCCCTCCTGAAATGGGGCGCACAGAACTGGACACAATACTCCAGCTGCGGCCTGACCAGCGTCGCATAGAGGGGGAGGATCACCTCCCTGGCTCTACTCGAGATGCACCTGTGGATGCACGACAAGGTCCGGTTAGCCCTGCCAACCATGACCTCGCATTGTCGGCCCATGTTCATCTTGGAGTCAATAATGACACCAAGATCCCTTTCCGCCTCCGTGCTCTCAAGTAGGGAGTTCCCCATCGTATAAGTGTGCTGCTGGTTCCTACTACCCAAGTGCAGCACCCTGCACTTGTCCGTATTGAAACACATCCTGTTCCTGTTTGCCCACCCCTGTAACCTATCCAGATCCTTCTGCAATCTCTCTCTCCCTGCTAGCGTGCTCACCTCCCCCCAAATTTTGGTGTCATCAGTGAATTTAAACAGGTTGCTTTCCACCCCAACATCAAGATCGCTGATGAAGAAATTGAACAGCGCAGGCCCCAGGACCGAGCCCTGGGGGACTCCACTACCCACCTCCCCCCAAGTCGAGTATGATCCATCCACCACCAATGTGACCACAAGCTGATGTGACCTTCAGCTTGTTTATGATGCATGCATTCAAAGTATATTCTGGCTTCCATGTTTCAGCACTAAAGCAACAATGCCAATGACTAAATTGGGGCTCTTTTGGCATGTAGACAAGGTCTTGATTCCTCCCAGACAAAAAGAGTGAGAGAGTGGGATGTGGAGCGTGGATGGAGCATGGCAGGAAGAGACAAGACTGCAAAAGTTAGGACATGTCCAAATTGTTGGAACATGAATTCTGATTATTTCTGCACCTCCATTGCTGTAGCACGGGTTGTATTTTTGTAATTATTCAGGGATCTTATGCAAATACACTTTAGCTGACAAACCAATCGGTGATTTAGTTTTGTCATTGTTTATCATGCGCTTTTATCAACTAATAGCAAACAATCTGTTGTGATTATTCTGCTTCTGTAGTGGAAGCTTGGAACTGTTCAAAAGATGTTCAATTCTTGTGTGAACAGAATAGACCCACATCCATCCTAATACTTATTTTGCTTTGCATGGAAACCTTTGATAAACAAGAACCCCATTGAAATAAATATGCATGGATGGATAAGTGGGAAGGAGATGGCTAAAATAAAAAGATTTTGCACTAGTTGGGGTAACTTCCCATCTGTGCTGGTAATGGACATAATTGTAGTTTTCTGTCCTTTTACAATAAGTGCTCAACATGTTCCAAACCAGTTTATAAATTAACCCAGGCTCTGCGTAGAAGCCAAGCTTGAAGAGACTGCTTTTTCACTTGCCCTATTGTACTCTGGTAACATATAGCTGTTGCGTATTGAAATGAAGCTGGCCTAATTGCTAATCGTTGCTGTAACATGTTATCTTGAAGTAACTTTAATGTGATGTTTTTATAGTGAAGTGTGGTAGTTTTTACAGTGCGTCATTTGTTAAACATGTTAACAGCAATATTAACTGCATGTTTGGTATATATTGGGTGAGATTAATCCCAACTTAAAAGGCCACTGAGTTGGACTTTGTACAGCTAGAAACGCCTGAAAGGCGGGTGGAAGTCTACTGTCACCCCAGCCCTGTAATTTGTAGAGCACAAGGCAAGCACACAGGCCCTGCACAGGGTTGAATCCAGCCCAGCTGGAATAAGGTCTTTGGCCCCTTTATGTTGCTGCTGATCTGTGTAATGAGGGATCCCATAGCCATCCTCTCTTGCTTCTCCCTGTGCTAACCTGGATGGAGGGGGTGTAAAGAGCTTTTGCACAAGGCTTTAAAGGATTGGAGATTTCCTGCTACATTGATGCGTTCTCCTTTCATGGCTTCACCACAGTTCAGAGCATACTAAGATGTTAGGAGAAGTGAGTACGCTAGAAGAGAAGGACAGGCTACAACTAAATCTCGACAGGTTACAGGGGTGGGCAGATGAGAATAGGATGGGTTTCAATATGGACAAATGCAAGGTGCTGCACCTGGGGAGGAAGAACCAGCAGCATACCTACAGGCGGGGGAACTCCCTTCTCATCAGTGCAGAGGCAGAAAAGGATCTTGGAGTCATTATTGATGCCAAAATGAACATGGGCCGACAGTGTGGGGATGTGGGCAGGAAGGCCAACCACACCTTGTCATGCATCCACAGATGCATCACGAGCAGGTCCCAGGAGGTGATCCTCCCCCTCTATGCAACATTGGTCAGGTCGCAGTTGCAGTACTGTGTCCAGTTCTGGGCGCCGCGCTTCAGGAGGGATGTGGACAGCATGGAGAGGGTCCAGAGGAGGGCCACCTGCATGATCAGGGGGCAGCAGGGCAGGCCCTATGAGAGGAGGCTACGGGACCTGAACCTGTTCAGCCTCCACAAGAGAAGGCTGAGAAGGGATCTGGTGGCCGCCTAAAAACTTGCCAAGGGGACCAGCAGGCAATGGGAGAGTCCCTGTTCCCCTGAGCACTACCGGGGGTAACAAGGAACAACGGCCATAAGTTGACAGAGAGTAGATTCAGGCTAGACATCAGGAGGGCAGCTAGGAGCTGGAACCAACTTCCAAGGGAAGTGGTGCTTGCTTCTACTCTGGGGATCTTCCAAAGAAGGCTAGACAGCCACCTAGCTGGGGTCATTTGACCCCAGCCTCCTTTCCTGCCCAGGGCAGGGGGTCGGACTAGATCTGCTCGGGTCCCTTCCGACCCTACCAACTATGAAACTATCTATCGAGGGATAAGGGACTATGGAAGGGTCAATATCATGATCTCTAGAGACCTCGTACAATAGGGTGGCAGATTTTTCCCCTGCCTCTGAAATCTATCTGCACTCCTGATCATGATAACTTAGAGGTGAAGGATGTCATTAGTTGCAAGCCATCTAAACCCTCTCTTAATGTGTCCCTTAGGTATTGAGTTTCTTGTCATTCAATTCTTTGGGGGCAGACTTGCACTATATGGTCATTCTTGGGGCCATATCTCACTTATGCTTTTTGCACCTAAGTGCAGCGACATAACTGCAGTTCTGAGCACTTGTGCATAGTTTGCAATTTGGCATTGTCCAGACTAGCCCGTGGAGCATGCTTAGTAGAGCTATGCCCTGTATGGGAAACTGGCCAGAGGAAGAAGGATTGCGTGCCTCTAACTATTAGGCAACAATTGAAGCATTACTCCATCCTCTTGAAGCTGGCCCAATGGGCAGCCAAGAGAGGAGATACAGAAGAAAAAAAGCCAGATGATGTGTGGATCTCTTGGAAGGAACAAGGCTCTGAGACCCCTGACCCCACTGGGCCCCTGATCCCACTGATGCAGAAACTTTCCCAGTATTGCTTATCCATGTGATCCAGTGAGCATTAAACGCAAGCTGCACTGGGCCACCTCAATAGGGAAATGTACCCAACCATCTGCACCGTGTACTTCAAAGGTACCAAATGCAAAACCTTGCTAGATAATTTCATATGCTCCCAAGTGCAATTTTTCAAATCGCCCCATGCAGTGTGAATCAGTTGAGACTAGCTGGAATCTCACTTCAACATATTTTGTGTTTATCAAACACTAAATATCTATTGTTCGGTGCTTACAGTCAAGTTCAGGTGAGTTGCTGAAACCTCCAACAACGGCTGTGCCACACCCTTGAACCTTTCAGTTTGTAGCAACCCAAACAAATTACTCATGCTTTAAGGACGTGTGCAAGTGAAAACAGAGAGATCTGTGCTAAAGACTCTTCCCATCAATGCACAAGGGATTTCCCTGAACTCGCAGAAAGGCCTAGTGTGCCTTGACAATGGACAAGTGGTATGAAGTGTCAATGATTCATTTGCTTCTGTGACTTGTGGTCAGGAAAGGAGATGTGGTTACTGTGTGCCAGGTGTAAGGCTGAATGTCCCTCTAGTGTAGTGGTTCTCAACCTCGCTAGACTTGAGACACCTCTTAGAAAATGCCAGCTCTTGGCTTTCGTTCATTTTGTGTGCGTGGAAACATAATAGAGAAACACTTCTGTTACCAAGAACTGAGAAAGACCATGACAGGCCAAAGTGTTTGTGACCCTGTGCATTCCTCTTTGAAACCTCTGGGTTTCTCTTGCCAAGATGTTTGCACATGTAACAGTGCCAGTAGCTCAGCACCTTTAAAAGGATCTTGTGGCACCCTGAGGGACCACTACATCCTGGTTGAGAAACACTGCTCTAATGGCTTCTGCCATCTAGTTGGTACCGGTTAGAAATTTTCTCAAAACTATTTTTGAAAGAAAATATGTTGCTTGGAGTTTTGTTTTTTTCCTCTCCAAAAATCTCTGCAAATTTTCAGTGATTTCTTTTTCTCCACACTGGGGAAGGGATTACAAATATTTTGACTTGCTCCTATAGTGATTTATGGAAGTTGTAACCCAGCCAGTGAACTCCCAGAGCAACAGTGGACACAAGAGAGTGAAGCTACCCCTTCTATAATGCACCAGAGCGAGGCAATCCCACTATGCATGGCTTTCTCTTCCTGAAAGGAGAGACCATAGTGAATCGTAGGAAAACTTTACAAATCAGTGAGCCCAGCCTCATAGACACAGAGGCGAACTCAAAGTATGTGAGCTACAAATTCCATGAGGCAAGATAGCAGCATTTCCAAATTAAAGCCTTTCTGGTTTTGTCCAAGGTTTTTTTGGTGTTTGAATAAAAACATAAATAAATAAACATAAATCCAGATCCTACCATTGAATAAAAACTGTATTTCGCCAAGCTTGGCATTTGGGCTCCCACTGTGCTTAAGTTCAAACTGACCCCAGAAGCAGGAAGAGGAGATGTGGGGTAGGTGGATAGCTACTTCCTTAAAGACTAATGCTCTGTAGTAAGATTGTGCAGGGCTCTGGCTCGGGGGGTTAATGTGGGTTTAGGACAAATGCTGAGACCTCTTGATGACAGTAAAAGTTCTCAGTTACAGTTCACTTCAAGCAGGCTATCAGTGGCTGCTTCAGGGTCATCTATTTCAAGATTAAATATTTTGCGAGATTTTTCAAAACCTATCCTTTTCCTACCCCCGATCATTTCCTTAGCACTGCCGTTGAGGAATCGCATGATTACGAAGACACCATATCCTACCTGAAGCCGTGTGGAACTGAAATGAGCTCATGTACCACTCAAGGTATTGCTAATTGGGAGTCTCTTAAGCCAAGTAATATATGCATAGTATATGGGATTCACTTTTTAAAACGGAACAGTTACTTAACTGTTAGAGGCTTAGTTTCATGTTGGAACTGCTCTTTGTCACCTGCTCGCCATATTCGTGACCAAAGATGAATATTCCCGCGTTGCTGCCCAGCTGCTTTGCCACGACAAGCAAAATGCAGGCTGGAGGGCAAATCTGAAAGCAATGGAGTTGGAGGATTATGGTGGGGTGAAGTGCATTGGGAAAAGCTTGCATTAATCCTACCCTGTGGTAATGCCCAGGTGAAAAGAGGTGAAGTTAACGTGGTCCTCAACCTCTTCTGTGGTGTTTCCTTTCCCATACATGCATCTTTCCCCTGTGCCTTGTATCGGCACAGTAGCCAGCCACCATTCCTCTTTGACCACTCTTTCAGTTTTGGTTCCTATTCAGCAAGCTTTCTCTTATGTGCATCTTCACCCCCCTGCCCCATTCACTTCCAGCTAATTCTTCCCCATTGTACCTGAACATAATACTACCTACTTTCTCAGGGCTGTGAGTGGGACAGCTTAAGGCCTGAGAGCGCTCGGGGTGGTAGGTGTTGATATTGTAAGCCTAAGAGGAGCAACTGGCCTTTTGAAGAGTCTGTCCCTAGGTAGCCTAGGTCCTAAATTAAATAGACCCGTTACATTTAGTCACAGCTGGTTTTGCAGCCTTTAGTTCAAGGCCTTTAAGACAGAGATATGTTCTGAATGTGTCAAAAGCAATAATTGTTAACAATTCTTTATTCTAGCACCTACAACAGAAGCCAAAGAAAATGACAAGGTAAGTCTACTCTAACCCAAAATAACAGATAAACCTTCCAAGATTTCATGTTTAACTCTTATTTAATGCTTTGGAAATGCCATATTACTCAAATACAAGATGAATTTTCCTACCTTCCTACCCCAATTGGCATGAAGGGGAAAAGTGCCTCATCACGTACAAGTAAACCTCATTAAATACTTTGTCTATCATTACACTGCTGCCAAAAGTGGCATGTGCTCAGCAATGGAACCCAACTGTGAGATTGATTGATTAAATGCAAGTAACCCTGAGCATAACTATAAAACATTTGGTTCACAATGGGCAAAATGCTGATGGGAACCAACTACAAGGTTCGGTTTGTGTAGGCCATCTGAAAAAGACATATGGCAGTGCGCACTAAGCGCAGTCTCCCTCACCACTGGCTTTTTAAAGTCATGGTGAGTCACTACACTGCAAACATTTTGACAACTTCTTCACTCCTACAGCTGAGCTGTGGCTTGCTTTCTTTCCCATTTCCAATGATTTGTGTTTCTTCACCAGCCTTCAATGCCTGGCAAACATCACCAAACAGGGCCCCAACCAGTTCATCCAGAATCCCTTTGTTGCCCCCTCTCTCAGCCTGTCCCATATGATTACTGTCTCTCTGCCCTTTATGAGGTGAAGCCAGGCCAGGTTGCCCTTTGCTTCATCTGTACAAAATATTTTGGAGCATCCCAGGACTTGTGACAAGAACACCCAGTTCCAGTCATGAGTGGGAGCTAATTAGCACATGGATCCTTCCTTATGAAGCAACTGTGCTAAAACTTGCAGCAGTTTCCAAAAAACATAGCATGCATCAATTCTAGATGAGCTAAGTCTATGGGTACTATATGCAAATTGCTGCAGCCATGTTTAATTTTAAGGTTAATTTTTTTTTAACTTTACTCCTGACTTCCATTTGCTCAGGGAGAGAAGGGTCTTGACAGTAAGGAGAGAGGGAAGGGGCTGCTGGGGGAAGATGTGTGTGTGTGTGTGGGTGTGGGGGGGGGGGGGGGGGATAGGAAGCAGAGGGCAAAGGGGCTCCCTGAACCCCAAGATTTATTTTCCGTACTACAGCAGTGAGAGGAAAACACATTCAAGGCAAACCTCCAATAATTGGATTCTATACCTGGAAAATTATAGCCAACTTAAAAATTTTCCAATAATAGAATCTAATTATTGGGGGGTTGTCATATAATCAGGGTTGTCTTCTCTTTTGAGTAAATAAGATGCGTATTGACTGAACCCTTCATGGATGAGAGATTCTGCTGTATGTTTGAAATGTAAATGCTCTGGAGGCTTAGATGAAGATTTCAAAAGAGGAGAACAGGAATTGGGTCCGTGCGTTCCATGGGAGATGGATATGTAATTCCCTTAGCTGCCTTTGAGAATCCCAGCTTTGCTATTCTGATTATACATGGAAATTCTGATACGTTCTAAATCTGGCTGCATAACAAATAAGTCTTCAGTGTATATGAGAGTGTGGTGTGGGGGGTTTGTTAATCCTTTGAAGGAGGTGCCAGAAAAAATGGTCTGAACATCTGTCAAAGATAGGCTGATGCTTGCAACCCTCTAGCAAAACTCTAGTTTCTTTGCGAGGTAATATACCTAACCAGAGGTTCATGCATGTGTGGAGGAAAACAAGTCAACGGGTGCCAGATGATAAAGGTTGTTGATTGACTTCTGGTTCAGGTAAGGATTAAAGGAAATCAGGTGCAGGTGGGGTATGGTGGGGAGGAAATTTGGATTGTGGTACATTAGAGAATACAAGAAGCAAACACTTTCACATGTGAAACCATTTTTTTTTTTTTTTTTAAATCTTAATGGCTTCCTATATACATGCTTGAGGTTGTGGGGGGGGGGTTGGGTGTTTTAATAAGAGCAGTTCCCAGGAGCTGCTGTAATAAAAACACCTTACTGTCGCATGTATTAAGCCCCTGCACAGTTAAAAATGGCTGTGGGACAGTTTATCTGAACCTCATCAAACAAGGTTCAGATAAAGTGCCCCAGTGGCCATTTTTAAATGTGCAGGGGCTTATACACATGACAGGGAGGCCACACTGGAGCATTATAATGAGAATGCAAACCAGCATGTGTATAGACAACCAATGAGTCTTAGTTCTGAATTAAAACTGCTGAATTGCAAATCATCAGATTAAGGAAATATGATCAATTTACAAGTAGGTTTATCTACAGACAGTACTAAAAGAGTGGGGGGGGGTGTTTGGAAAAACTAAGTTTATGTAAAAGCAGCCGTGAAACAAAATTTAATGTTGAGACGTTTGAGCCCCAGTCGTGGTAGCCCTTCACCTGCTTAGCTTTACTTCCATGAGTTGTTCAGTTGACTTCTAGCCTTTTATTGCATTTTTGCAAGACATTATTGAACTGCTTAGACAGTTATACTCTTCCATCCATTCCCTCTCTCCCCCAAATCCTTTACTTTAGGAAAAGCATAAATGTGTTGCCTTTATAAATCCTAAAATTCTTATCCAAACCTAGATTCATGTCACACACATAGAAAACAATTTTTAAATCCTAGATATATTGTTTGCCACGTGGCTTGTCAAAAGAGGTAAAATGACCAATGCTTTTCTTCTTTTCACTAGAAGCCAAAAAGCTTCCTGTTTACCAGATCCAGGTAATTTTATTTTGTTTGAATTGCATTTAGCTTCTGCTCACTTAAAGGAAATGTCCTTTCTAGCTCTGTAATGGGCCTGGGTGACTAAACTAAAAAGTAGTGACAGATCCTTCTATTTGAGAACGAGTGAGTAAAATTTCACAAACCTGTGACTAGAACTGTATGGGAGATGATAAAGCAGTTTGATGGCAACTTGCAAGGTTTTAAAACTCATTTTCATTCTGCTTTGGAATGAAAGGGAACTTTCAAGTGTGTGGTGGTCAGTTTTCCTATTACCTTATTTTTTCTCATATAACACATCCCAAATATTATGCACACACCATTTTGAAAAGGCCTCAAAAAAGAAAAATATTTTACTTTAGAACACAGGTAAGTATCTGAGGTCTGGTGTCTTGGGGGACTGGGAGGCTGCACATAAGGGCTGGGTATTTGGGGGCTAGGGGCCATAAAGTGGGCCTGACTATGGAACAATCCCTGTCCTATCTGGCATGCAGGTGGGGAGGGGGCCTTTCTGAGGTCCAGAAATTTGGCAATAGAGGTCTGGGGTGGGGAGCAGTGGCAATTTTAATTGCTGTGGCTCCATGAGCCATGGCAATTGATGATACCACTGCTCTGCCCCCTTCCCCTCCCACCTTCTGGACCTATGGGAAAGCCTGTTCTTTGCATATAATGCATAGTCCAAATTTCCCCAAGTGGTTTTGGGGGGAAAAAGGTGTGGATTATTTGGGGAAAATACTAAACCTAATGCCTTACAATTTAGGAAATGGCAGAGAGAAGGAAGGAGATTGTGTGGGAAATCAGATTCAAGTGTTTGCTCCGCCTGATTCGGACTACTATGTTGCTAAACTCGTCTCTGAATCTGCCATAACAAAGACCTGATGTGGGTCTTCTAGAAATGGCAGAGCCCTTGAAGTCTACCAGAACCTTTGTGAATATTCCAGCTTCAGTGAGAGCTCGTAGTAAAAAATGTTCTAGCCGGCTCTATCTAGACATTTGTTTGTGCTTTAAGGTAGATGGGTGGTTAGGAAAAAGGCAACCTTGGGTTCTGTTCATTATAAAGATATACTAGCCAATTGCCCATCAAGAAAGACCCAGGGGGTGGGCATATGAACAGAGGCTCATGTCTGCCCTCGCCTGTGTGCTTCAGGTTTGGCCCTTCTCCCTCCTCTCCTTTCCCGCCCCCCCCCCCCCCCTCCCCATGCTCTGGGTCCACCTGGCCCGCATCCACCTGCCTCCCTTCCCCACTCCCCTCCCTCCCAGCTGTTAGCAGGGCCCGGCAGCAGCAGCAGGGTGCTGTCACCATGCCCCCCTCCCCACTCTTGCCCCCTTCCCTCCCTCCTTCCCTCTCCCTACAGGCTTTTGTCAGGGCCCAACACTGGCAGGGCAGCAGTGGTACACTCCCCGCAGTCATGGTGCATGGGGATGGAGTCCTGCATCTGGCCCCACCCCTACTTCTCATCCAATCTAGGATGGTGGCAAAAGGGCCTGCTCTCCCCACCTTTGCCTCCACCACTTTGGGGCCAGGGCCAGGCCCATTCTTTCTCCCCCCCCCCC
>NW_005842163.1:869725-874122 GCF_000455745.1 Alligator sinensis | reverse complement strand
GGCTGTTGTTGGGGTGTGGCAGCAGAGCGCCCCCACCGTGTTTCCCCTCCCTGCCAGCTTTTGTTTGAGCCCAGCAGCTCCATGTCCAGTTGGGGGAGGGATAGGAATGGGCCCACTCCTCCCCATGCTCTGTCCTTCGTGTCCCCACCATTGTGGCAGCACTTTGCTGCACAGTCTCCTATCCAAATGCTCTTAGAGCTCTCTGGTTGTTTCAGTCAGCCAATCAGAATTCAAATAAAGTGTTACGGACAGACAGACTAAGGCTTTTATAATATTAGAATTTGAAAAGCTGCAGTAAATTTAATTTCTGAAGCTTGGTAATCTGTTTGCCCTAATGAAGATTGATGTAACATGATAAATGTCTAATTGAAGTGCTAGTGGGCATCTTTACATGTGCTCCAGTGTCGGGGGGGGGGGGGGACTTACAAGCGCAACTCGGGGGGGGGGGGTGACTTAGAGTGGCTCTGATCTGCTCTAAAGTTCACGCAGCATCTCATGTATTCAGTGTCCTGTGCTTCAAAATGACAGCTCATTCAATGAGCTTTAGTTAATGTACCTCCACTGCCATTTTGAAGCACAGGGATGCTGAATACATGCGACTCCGAGGCTGCTGGAGCATGCTAATTAGCAACTAATTGAGTCTGCTCCAGTGCATGCTAATCAGCACGCATTGGAGCAAGAATCCGTCATGTGTGTAGGCATCTATGTCTGATCACCCAAAAAATCACTGACTTGACAACACTCCCATTTAATTCCATTCCCCCATTCCCCTCATCAGGGCTTCTTTTCCTATGGTTCAAATTTAACTTGTAAGAAAACTGCCCAGCCCTGTAGTTAGAAATTTTGAAACCACCTATAAACTATTGTCACTTGTCCCGATTAAACCCAGGTGTGATCATTGACCTTGTATGTAGGTTATGTGTAGTCCAGGCATTTTAGCAAGCTGTCTTTCAGAGGTCATTTCAGGTAGCGGCTATTCTGACGTGGTGGAAAATAATGCCTACACAATGCGGCAACACACCTCTAGCCATTAGATTTCAGATGCTACATGTAGTGACGGGCTTGCAAAGGGTGACTGTGTTATTGTGTTTAAGTTAGGTTTGTGATGGTATCTTTATTTCAGTGCTGAAGGAGCCATTGAGGAAAAGACAAGTGGGAATTTTGAAAGGGAGAGACTGCAGCAAGTGAAGAAAATATTCAAGGTATTGATACATAATGGAAATATTTATTTATTTTGTAGTTGGAGGTATAATGTTAAGGGTGACCACAGGAAGGGGAATAGAGCATGCCATGGTTCTTTTTGTTTTGTGAGGCATGGCGAAACTACACATTGGGCTAAAGACTGAAAGCAATTTCTTATCCTCCCAAGGGAGGAAAGAGTCTAGAATGGTAAATGCTGCTGGCCTCCCCCTCCCTTCCTCTGTGAGCGCTGGTAAATGTCAAGTCATAACTGATCCGCTTGTGTTGTCATGTTTGCTTATCTGCCAAAATGTTCATCACGTGGAGTATTTAATCATTTGGAAAAAAAACTTTCAAACTAGGAATTTGTTGGGTTATTGTACTAACCTGCCTCAACCTCTGTCTTCAGATTAGTGGCAATAAGGATATACTTCATAAAGTGCAAACAAATGAAGATGGAAAAAGTGGAAGCAACATATTGCAAAGGAGGCTGCAAGATGCGTCCAGTCTTCCCCAGACTACAAAATGTCCCACTGAGAAAAGCCTGTCAAAGGACAATGTAGAATACTGTAAGTACTTCATTGTCTTCATGCCATGTGTTGTTTCACATCACTGGTCTTGTTCATGTGAAAATGTTGTTTTGGCAGGCCCGTCCTTAGCGGGGGGGCTAATTGGGGTGACTTCTCCAGGCCCTGCACTTTGGGGGGCCCCACGGAGCCAGGCAGAGTGGCTACATCCAGCCACTTGCAAACCCCTCCCTGGACACTATTTTTTTCGGACCCGGGGCGCATGGGATCAGGGCGGGGGTGAGGCCTCGCACAGGCTGATTTGCCCCGGGCCCCGCACCCTGCTTGGGTCAGTTCTGTGTTTTGGTTTAAATTGGGGAGTTGGTTTTTATACCAATTTAATGAAATTGCTGCATGGGTGCTCAGAGTGTTATTCTGATGAGCCAAAATAAGCTCGTAAACTCAGATTTCTAAATCGTCTAGCAATCTTTTAAAATTAATTTAGACGCTTTTGTTTTTTCAGCAGCCTGCACTAATTGAGTTGGAATACTACTTCTCCAGTTCTAAATGCTCTCAGATTTGGACTTGAGTGATTAGATCTATTAAAGATGATACACTAATTCCTGTAGAGATGAATGAGGAAATGGCATAGCAGAACAACACTATGGGAAACTAAGTTGTCTCGGTGACTAAAGCTAGGAAAGACTTTTATTGCACTGCGGACCTTGGACTTCTACTGATAAATAATAGATAGTCATGAACTATTTTTGACCGTTATCTTATTGACAGAAATGCTTAACAGACTTTTTAGTGTACTAGTGGAGGTGTATCTTCTGTTTCTAAGCCTTATTTTGGAGCTGCAGGGACTGCTGCATGGTGCCAGTCCCTGTCCAGTTCAGCACTCTGCTGTATAGTGGACTATTTTGACCTTTGTATTTGCATGTCTCATAGGAAAAATATGGGCTGGAAGGGACCTCATGAGGTCTAGTCCAACCCCCTGCTCAAAGCAGGACCATTCCCAACTAGATCATCCCAGCCAAGGCTTTATCTACCCGGGTCTTAAAAACCTCTAAGGAAGGAGACTCCACATCCTCTCTGGGTAACCTGTTCCAGTGCTTTACTGTCCTTCTAGTGAGAATTTTTTTTCCTAATACCTAACCTAAGTTTCCCTTGCTGCAACTTGAGACCGTTGCTCCTTGTTCTGTCATCTGTCACCACTGAACAGTTTTGCTCCATCCTTTGTAACCACCCTTCAAGTAGTTGAAGATTTCTATTAAATCCCCCCTCAATCTTTTCTCCAGACGAAATGAGTCCATTTCCCTCAGCCTCCCCTCATTAAGTCGTGTGCCTCGGGCCCCTAACCATTTTTGTTGCCCTCCACAGGATTCTCTCTAATTTGTCCATATCCTTTCCATAGTGGGGGCCCAAAATTGGACCCGGTACTCTAGATAGGGCCTCACCAGTGCTGAATAGAGGGGAATAATCATTTCCTTTTGATCTACTAGTGCCTGGTATGCTGTTAGTCTTCTTGGCATCAAGGACATACTATTGGCTCATATTTAGCTTATTGTCCACTGTAACCTCCAGGTCCTTTTCTGCAGTTACTGCCCAGCCAGTCACCCCCCAGCCTGTACTGGTGAATGGGATTGCTCTGTCCTAAGTGCAGGACTTTGCACCTGTCCTTATTGAACCTCATGAGATTTCTTTTGGTCCAATCCTCCAACTTGTCCAGGTCTTTCTAAATCCTAGCCTTACCCTCCAGCATATCTACTACTCCCCCCACAGCTTGATGTTATCTGCAAACTTGCAGAGGATGCACTCAGTCCTGTCTTCCAGGTCATTGATGGAGATATTGAACAAAACCACTGGGCACTCTTCTTGATACCAGCTGCTGACTAAATACTGAGCCATTGATTGCTACCCGTTGAGCCTGGCAATCCAGCCAGTTTTTTTTTCTATCCACCTTACAGTCATCATCCATCCCATACTTCCTTAGCTTGCTTGCAAGAATTTTGTGGGAGACTCTATCAAAAGCCTTGCTAAAGTCAAGATATATCATATCCCCTGCTCTCCTCGCATCCACAGAGCCAGATGCCTCATCATAGAAGGTAATCAGGTTGGTCAGGCACGACTTGCTTTTGAATCCATGCTGGCTGTTCCTAATCGCCTTCTCCTCCAAGTGCTTAGAAATGGATTCCTTGAGGATTTGCTCCATGATTTTTCCAGGGACTGAGGTGAAACTAACTGGTCTATATTTCCCTGGATCCTCCTCCTTCCCTTTCTTAAAGATGAACCCTATATTTGCCCTTTTCTGGCATCTGGAACCTCTCCTAATCTCCATGAATTTTCAAAGATAATGGCCAGTGGCCCTGTGATCACACTGGCCGACTCCCTCAGCACACTTGGGTGCATCGCATCCAGCCCCATGGGCTTGTACACATCCAGCTTTTCTAAATAGTCTGTAACCTGTTCTCTTGCCACTGTTGGCTTCTCACCTCGTCCCCAAACTGTGCTGCCAGGTGCATTAGCTGAGCTTGCCTGTGAAGACTGGAGGGCGGTGGGGAGGCATTGAATCTTGTGCATCATCTCTCACTAGGAACAGTAAGGGACACAAACTTTCCCTGATCTTCCTCTTCTGCTGGCATACTTGTAGAAACCTTTCTTGTTACCCTTCACATCACTTGCTAGTTGCTACTCCAGTTGCACTTTGGC
>NW_005842163.1:839406-869695 GCF_000455745.1 Alligator sinensis | reverse complement strand
TGAAAGCTATTCATTATGATATAATAGGATTTGTAAAGACAAGGGGGGAAGCTTTAATACTTGTAAGTTGTATGGATAGGATTTTTCACTTGAGAATGAAGTAAAATTGGTCTTAACTGTAAGTAATGACTTCAGTTTATTCCTTGGGAAAACAATGTTTTTACAGACCACTTCACTTAATTGGGTTGCTACTGAAGGTCACTATTTTGTGACTGAGCTGTTGATTTGATTTGGACTCTTGAATGGTTAGATGCAATAGTGGGTTGAGTTTTTTGGTTTTTTTTTTTTTTCAAAAGCACTCAGGGTTGACCTGTCACTGATGTCTTTGAGTAGATGAGCTTCTAAAAGCTTGGAGCAGATTGTATGGAAAATCTGACTGTGCCTGTAGAGGGATGAGGAGGGAGCGGGAGGGAAGGATGAGCTGGAGGGAAGAGGCGATGTGGGGAGGTAGGCAGGGAATAAGAAGAATAAATTAGTCAGTCTGGTCTGAACTAGTCTGCAGTGCTCAGAACAGGAATTGTGGTGGTTATTACAGTACATGTTTCTGGTGAGGCACCTGAAAATTGCTAGTTGCTTTTGGCTGTATGGTCAATGTTTCTTCATTAGTCTCGTCCTTTTTCTTCCCCACTCCCCCTTCAAATGTGATAATGGCCCAATACAGCTAGAGGGCTGTCCCTATTTAACTAGTGTTTTGTCCTAATTGAAATGTAATTCAACACATTTAGCTTTCCTGTCTTTCAATACAATAGAGACATCTGCCGGCATCACAAATGAGACTTGTTTCCCCATAGTAATTTGCAGGTACATTGCTGGTACTTATGTGATGCATCAATCCTTTCTCCTCAAACCCTACCCACCCCACTGGGAATACTGAAAGGTCAATCACGTGCTTTATTTCAGTTAATGCCCGTGAGCAGATTTCTTGGTTCTTGTCCTTAGGTTGTGCTATAGCCGAGGGCTTGGGGCAGGGGGGGCCTGAGCTAATTGGTAAATCCAAAATAAAAGGTCTTCAAAGCTGTCTGCTCTCCCTTGTCAAAAGAGCTTGGAGCAGTCGAACACCCTTTGAACTCCTGTATCTATGGGAGTTTTGTCTGGCTGCTTCTTCAGCTGACTTTATTTGTTGTGACACCAACGTGAATTATGCTAGGTGATTATCCTTGACCTGACAGTAGCAAGCAGAAGAGCTTCTAAAACAAGATGCTGTTTTGTTTCCAGCTGGCTATGTGTGTGTGGGCGCCTTGAATGCAGATGAAGAAATGGTGGCCTTGAGCCAAAGGCTGAAACCTGTGCAGTCGTTGGACGTTTATGATGATGTAGAAGGACTGGAGGGTGGAATGTGAGTATGACCCATGCTTCAAAAGGTAGTCATAGTGTGAACAAGCATTTGCCACACCTGGTCCAGGTGTGGGCAGCTTACTTTAATACACCTATGCCTAGACCATGGGCAGGAGTTCACTGTGGCCAGGAGCAGACATTTGCTGTTCCCCAGGAGCCACGCAGGGAGCCTGCAGTAGGTAATTCGGGGTGGAGAAGGGTAGGTTGGATTGGTGACAAAAGGGTCCAGGTTTTGGTGGGCCCAAGGGGTGTGGGTCTGTGGTTACCCAGTCGAGAGGAGGGGTAAAAATAACTCACGGTGGCGGAGGGGTGGAAATAGCATAGCCCTAGGGCTGGTGTGAGCAGCTGGGTTTTCCCAACCCTGTGGCTGTGCTGCAAACACTTATAGGCATTCATGAGATCAGGCTATCCCTTTCTGAGATCAAGTTAACTCAATTTTGAGCTAAGTCATGAGTGACTGGTGCCTCCTGAATCTGGGGGGGCACCTGCAGAAGCTGCTGATGGTGGCAGCCCTGTCGGGGGGCACCAGCCCTGCAGACAGCATTGGTGTTGGCCGTCATGAGGGTGGGGGGGCACTGGCCCCATCAGGGGGAGCACATGCACCCCCTACCAGTTGCCTATGATCTAAGTGCACTAACTTAGATCAGGTGTCCAGGCTGTAGCCATATTGGTCTCGAGGCAAAAGGAATCTAACTTGGATCAGGTGCACCATTTTGGGGGGGTCATTTAAGCCCTCTGCATACCTGTATGATTGGGCATCTTGATTGACCTAAACTTGGTTTTGAAATGTCTTTTTAAAACTGTAATATAGTCAATAATCCACATAATGCTTTCCACCTTGTTCCTTAGTGGCCAAGGCTCCGGTGCTTGTAACTCCTTCACTTCTGACAGTTGTAAGTATGGCTGAATTGGGAAGTTTGAACTTGGCCATCTTCCATTACATGATGTGGAGGCATTTTTTGACTGTCTGGTGAAGCTGTCCCCAGGAGAGAGTCTGTGCACAAAGGTCCTGTTTTGCACTTAAACCCAACAGTAAGACTTGGTCCTCAGCCAGACTCTTGGTCAACCTTAAAAAAAAAAAATCCAACCTTAAAAAAATCCATGGGCTTGGCATCGGGATCTCTACAGAAAGCATGGGAAAGACTCCTTTCATTGGCCCTTAAGCTTTGCTGTCCAGCTTGTGCTGACTACTGGAGTGGGCTTAAATACTTTCAGCATCTTGTGGAGGTATTCTGTCTTCGACCCCTAAACACTCCCACTGTACAGTGCAAATGGTTTCTGGGCTAGCACTAAGTGGATGCCAGCAGAGCTGAAGCTGGGTCAGGACGGGGTGCAGTATGGGCTGTACAGCATCCTGCATATTTGGACAACTATAGCGGCACTGCTGCCTGATTCAAAGCTAGCTTGAGAGATCTGTGTGCTGGAATTGCTCCTTCCAGTTACAGTGTTGATATAGCCAACATAGCTTCCAAAAAGCCTGCTCTTTTTCCCGTCCTTCTCTAATGTACTCTCCCTACCTTTCCCCAAACGTCATCCGTTCCACTTCCTGATGACACCTCCACATGGAGAAATCTGGGAACAGAATTTTCCACCAGCGAGCTGAAGTGAAGTTTTAACACACTAAGCCTTTTGTGCACCAGTGAATCTTGCCCTTCTGTTGGATGTCTGCATCCAGTCTGAGCAATGGTAATTATAGTTGCTAAGGCCATTCTGACTCCCTATTGCAAACTATAATTAAAACTAGTTATCCTGTGATAACACCTGTACTAATATAGATTTTAATGTATGATGGTCTGTCGGATGCCAATCCCATTTTAGCCCAATATTATCCAAGAAGAATCAGGAAAAAAAAAATGTTTTTTTAATGCATCTTTTCTCTGTTAGCTTGAGTGAGGTTTTAATGTGTAACGGTGCAGTTATTTCCTGGATGGTCTAATACTTGGCTATGCTACAGTTTTCAATTGTTATCTACACTACCTTCTAGCAAACAGAATATTACACAATGTCGTCTTTTCAAATTGCTGTGGGGGAAACGTGCATGATATTTTAACAATGAACAAATACGTGGTGCATTCTCAGCTTTGCCTGGTAATCAATACTACTCTAACTTTGGCAATAGGCTACCTTGACATTGCTACTGAAATTTCAAAGTACAACCAAGAAGTTTTTGTAAATGTATGGTTTTACTTTGTAAGAGTAAGCAGTTCTTTGGAGCAGAATTCGTTATCTATAGTAAATCTCTGAATTTGTTGCCATTGCATTTGGTTTAATAAATTTGGCTATTGTGTTTCCAAGTTTCAGAAGACTACTATGAAGAAACATATGAAGATGTTCAGAATGGGGATGATATGCCAACCAGACTGGAGTGAGTTCTCATTTATTGCCTTTGTTTCACAGCAGCTGAATGTACTTCTCTTGCTGTGGCTACTGGCTGGAAGTGGATTTTTTTTTTCCAACTGTTAGAACAGCTATTGATTTTCACCCCCCCCCCCTTATGTTGCTTTTTAAATGTCAGCTAACACTTCCAAAATTAAATGCCTGACCTAAGGAGGCCTTACTGTTTGAACTACAGTGCCTTGCCTTGTTCAGAAATATGTACTTTGCATTTAAGGTCATTTTCCAGACATAATGCCATGCTAGGTTACTAGTTAACTTGCTCTACTTGACTGAACATGTTCAATAGTTTTTGGAGAAATGACTTGCATGTGAGGTTAGTGTATAGTGACAGAGGCAAAAAAATCACGGCAAAAGAAGATGCCCAAAGGGAGCCATCTGTATACAATGTTTAATTATAAAACCAAGACAAAATGAATGACAAATGTAAGCTACCGCTGACAAGTTTTAACCCCCACAGTGAACTTGGGACCTGCTCATTAGAAATGTTCTCCAATCATAATTGCATGCAGATGAGAAATCAGAAGAACTTTGTAAAATCAAGGTGCGGCACTTGACATTTCCATATATTGCTCTCGATCTGAGCTTTTTTCAGTTTACAGATTTGGTTGGCTGCTAAAAAGGCCGACCTGGAAGTTCTCAGTAATTGTGTTGTCAGCGACTGGCTTAAGGATTTCCCCCTTGCCTTGAGTTTCCATGCATCCTTCCAGCATAGCTGACACAGCCGCTGGATGTGGCAGACCGGGGGAGGACCTGATCCTCAAGACTTCTTAATGATTGATCTGATGCCTTTGTTTCTGGGACATGGTGGTGTTTAGACTTGTGCCTGTGCACCTGCTCCCTTCCTTTCCAGCTGGGGAGTCTGTAACAGACTTCATCTAGGGTTTAAACCTAGCTTCTCTTCTACATTTGGGGGCGGGGGTCCATCAAGGCCAGTAAGCTTTGCAACACCCTTCTGAGACCAAGCACATACAACCCGAACTGAAGCGTGGGCTCTGGAGTGTCCTGTTCAAGGTCATGCAGGACAGATTTATGACGGAGCTTGGAAAAGAAACAAGATCGGACAGTAGTGTGCCTTAACTGCAACACTGTCCCCCCTTTATGTCATGCGCATCAGGTACGGGGCCAGGGAAGGTACAGTTTAATTTCTTCACGGTTTGGAGTTCCACTAAAATTCTTTCTTTATACATTCAGTGGGAAGGGGAATCGCCAATACTCCCCCCTGGTCCACCCTGTCAGAGGTTGTGTGAACAGAAGCTGAATTATTATAAGGCCCCAGTAAAAGGCTTGAATGCATATTTAAGAGTCTTGGTCATGCCGCTGAATATGATGCATCTACCTGCAGTACATGCTTAATGGACTAAATGCTGTGTAGGGGCTGTGCTTTCTCTCCGAGGAGAGGACCGTCTCCAGACCTGTTGCTGGATAGCCCCTGGTAGGCATTGGGCACAAAGCCTGGTATCTACATTGCTTTTCTTCTTATCTAGTTTGGACAGAATAGACAAACTGAAGAATTTTTTCAAGAAAGAGAAATTTAAACTGAAGAATACCAAGATGAAGGAAAACTTACGGTAAGAAAGTAGCATCCAAAAAAACCTCCCGCCAGGTTCACTTTTTTTTTTTCATAACTATAGACGCAAGAGGGATGACGTTCCAGATATAACTGGACTGGGAAAATTGCTTTATGAGGTCCGTAGTGATTTCCCCTCTCTTCCTCCCACAACACCTGGTCCATATATATATTGCCACAGTGGAGCAGGCCAGGGGTTGGTCTAGTGCTGTGTTGTTGTCTTCAATGGTAGCCAACACCAAGCACTTGTAAGAAGGCATAGGAAGAAAACATGAACTGGTTAACGGGAAGAATCAAATTTTTTTCCCAATGCCCTGCATTAACGATTAGCAGATACGTTGAAGCATTGGGATTCTCATCGCTTTCAAACTCTTGAGTGGTTCGCTTTTGTGTTGGTGTGTCTCCATGTGAACTACTTTGCTTACTGGACGAAGGAAGAGAAACTAAAGTGATTTTTTGTATTCCCTGGTCTCTCTCCCCCACCAGTCAGTAGGCTGAGACCTTTTTTAAAACTCAATTTTATTAAATGAGGGGGAAAAACAATCTTCATCTATTAGTTGTAACTATGTCATGCTTAAATGCATGTGGTATACCTTCTGTAGGGGCTGTGATCAACAGGGATCCTGGTTTTCTCTGATTTAAAAAAAAAAAAATCCCAATTTTCGGGTTAAAAAAAGGAACCCAAAATCCACATTTTTTCCGGGATCAAAATGAAATGTGCCACACAAACAGACAGAGTATTTTGATCCCAGAAAAATGTGGATTTGGGGTTACTTTTACCCCAAAATTGGGGATTTTTTTTTTTTTTTTATCAGGGAAAACCAGGATCCCTGGTGATCAATAAATCCATTCTGCTACTCTAGTATGAATTTGAAAATATTAGAGACCTTAGAATAATTTACTCATGAAATGTTCAAAGCCAGTCTAGCATGTCTCATTCCTCTGGACCAGTTAGAAGAAGGGATCTCATTCTTCCCATACCACCTGCTGGATTTGAATCTGGTTTTATAAATGGTGTAAATCCAGAGTAACTTCACTGGCATTATGTCGGATTGTGGTCAGAACAAGGCTGCAAAAATCTATTCTTCCCTTTATGCATGCTTACTGCCATGCTGAGAGAGAGAGCCCAAATCACCAGAGGAGAAAGGACTGCACCCTTTATGCCTTATCCAAAGCCCAATTACATGAAAGGAGAGACTCCCCATATACTCTGTTGGGTTTTAAATCAGTAAGTCAGCCACCTCCAATTTTGCCAAGGCAGGTTTGATCTTGTGCACTCTTTTTCACTTTTTCTACAAACTTCCTGTCTTTTTCTTTCAAGACTTCATCAGCAGTGCAAAAAACATCATGCACGTTTTTATTGCGGATGGCTGTAGTAGTTGGACATCTGGGACTGGCAGCCCAGGCCTGTAGGTTATGACCAGGGGAAGGTATATGCCACTCTAAGTAGTGACTTGAGTTTTCTCTCTAGCTGCTGGGAGAGCACTAACTTCTTACATCCAGTCTGCCATAAGAAAGAATGTATTCAGCCCTTGATGTAGCAAGTTAATAGCATACAAGGAAGGGTGCTCTTTTGGCTTGATAATGAAGACGCTGGCTTAATTTCCAGTAGTTTCTCCTATACGTTGTGATGGAAATTCCTTTGTGACCTGACTTGCACTTCGGAAATGCATGCTTTTTGGCTGTGGAATAAAGCCTCCTAACATCTCTGTCCATCTTTTAGTTCACGTGCTCCTGTTTCAGGTGGAAGTGACTGGCTGTCAAGATGGTTGTTTGAACAGTATTGATGTTCAATTAATTTACCTTCCCCCCGCCCCTGAAATGCTGTTTTTACTCTCTTTTGTGTTCTTTCTATTCCCAGCATGTTTTCCAGTTCAGTACCAAATTTAGGTAAGTTATTCATGTATAGCTAAGTGAAATGCTCTCTGTCCCAGAGGGATTACTTTAGTGTATGTTTGGAAACCGCATAAATGTATTGCATGGTGGGGAAAAGACTAAAATGCTATCATTTTTTTAAAATAGCTGTTATGTGACGATGATAAAAAATTGGGCATTTATAGACATCCTCTGGGAGTGGTGTAGGCTGCTCTAACTAAAGTTTGTCTAACGAGCTTTAGTTAAAGCACCCCCACTGCCATTTTTCAGCATGCGGAGGCTGATGCACATGATACTGGAGTCTGCTGGGGCACAGCAATTACCACACTCCAGCAGACTCGATTAATCGAGTCTGCTCTGACGTGCTGTAATTACAACGTGTTGGAACAGACTCCCTGCATGTGTATAGGCACCCATTAAAACTTATACAATCGTGATGCTTTTGAAATTTTGCTGTGGCACGTAGAGGCTATACATTAGTCTGAGAGAGAGGTGAACTTGCAGGTACGTAGCCAAAGATTACATTATGATGTTCCCCCTCGCAGCCGTAGCAGCTTTTCTGAATAACTGGCTGCAGGAGTTTTGTAGAAGCACTTTGATCTTTTGTGAAAGTCACTTTAGATGGTAGAGGAAAGAGGCAAATTTGGACCTGTGGATTCAAGCAAGTTGCCACCACTTCAAATGAGCCTGAATCAAGCCCAAGAATGTCATCCTTCTGTCAGAGTGAATGTACCAGTCCTGCCACAGAAGAATAATCGCCAGGGCACGATTGTTCCAGCTTTTTCCTGGTGTAAAAGAAGGCAAACTCCATGGAAAGGATGGTCCTGTGCTTGGAATATAATCCTGGGAGCTGGGATACCTGGGTTCTGTTCTCCGGACTACGGTGTACTGAAAGTGTCTACCTTTAATATACAGGCAGTCCTCAGACTTAATGACACAATTGGTTCCCTAAAACCGCATCTTAAGTCGAAATGTTGTAACTCGGAACCAATTTTCTCATAAGAAACAATGTTATAAATGGGGGCTTGGTTCCTGAACCAAGGCCCAATACCCTATTTTCACTAAAAATACCCCAGAATTTTGTACTCGATCAATTATAGATGAGTAATATAGCTACATTAATGTATTTATATTGTAAATAGCAATCATATTGGTTTGGAAGGACTTCTTTGAGGTGACTTTGCTGGACATTTTGAAGGACTCTTGGTTGGACTTTTTGAAGGGCTCTTAGCTGGCGTCTTCGCAGGAGTCTTGGCTGCAGGTTTTTCTGGAGTCCTGTCTGCTTTCTTAAAGAAAGTGTCCAAGGAAGTTTGGACAGATGTTCTCCAGGGAGATGGGCGACACAGCCGGCTTGTTTGCTGCTGTGGTGTTGCATCAGATCGAGCACGGTAAAGTCGAAACTGATGTCATAAAGTTGAAACAGGGTGCCAATTTATAAACGTTGTAAGTGCGAAACGTTGTAACTTGAAACGTAAGACGAGGACTGCCTATGTCTCAAACGTTATGCATTTCCATCCAGGACAGCTCGCTTACCCGCAGGCTGAAAACAAATGCTAAAAAACCCAAGTGCACACTGAAGGTGCCTGATATTTTCCCTGCAGTCAATTGTATCTGCTCTTGAAGAATAATGCTCTCTTCCCGATGTTGAGAATCTTCATTCCTATGATGTTCAGTCTCCTGGGGCTGGTTGCATTTAGCAGACTACTTTCAGTCCCAGTTTCTTTTTACAATGAACAAATGGCTTAAAGTGCTGCAGAAGGCAGGGTAGGGGTGCACTTAGACTGTATGTGCTCAGCTGAATGTTTTCTAATGCTCTGTCATGCGGGCTGTTTTGATAACAGATATCGTGTCCCAAGAGGCCACAGCATATGATGACAGTGTGACGCAGAAGGATACAAAGTAGGTAACCGGTTTTTACAGAGTCTGAGCCCTTCCACACCCCTCTTCTCAAAATACAGCTTCTCCAGACAACAGGTGTTTGTGCTGAAAGCAGCACTCCTCCACAGACTTGTGACTTGCCACGGTAGCTTTTTGACTGTTATCTCACTGCACCTTTATAAGCAAAGTTAAGGTCTTGGTCTGCTTGGTATTTATAGGAGTCCCCAAGTGAAAGCTCATATGCGTGATTTGCCAGGTGGTGTTCTAATCCTGTCTGAGCATTGCATCTGTGCTCCAGCCTGGTGCTGTCTTTTGGATAAAACATAAAGAATGAGAACTGGAAGTGAGTTTTCACAAGTGGAGGACATTTAACCCACAAACCTCCATATAAATTCATGGTCAATTAAAATCTTCCTACTGGAAAATTCCTACCTGCACTCTTAATTAAATAATGCATTCTGTTTCCTGGTCTCAAGCTATTGAGCAGCACTGATGTGTGCTCATATAGGACTCTTAAGTTCTGTTAAATGCTTGCATGTCAGTGGTGTGAAATGAGATCCTTTATCTTGCATAACTTTTGTGCAGCCCTTCTGTTTGAAAAGACCTTTTTTTTCCCCCTCCAATCCCTAGAGAGAAGGATGAAAAATCTAAAAATTGGAAGCTAAAATTTCTGATGACGAAAGAAGAAAAGGATCGAAAGAGAAGCAGCGAAGATGCAGAAAGGTGATGACAGATCTCTATTTCTATAATGTATTCTTAATGAAACTTCTAATTTAGGACAGAGCATTAATCTTCCTGGTCCAACATGATTTTTAGATCTTCTTTTGAGAGAGATTATAATTAGGCTTTGAATTTTGGACAGGGGATGGGTGGTGCATGGGGGAATAGGGGCAGTTCGCTCTTTTTTCTTTACATAATTTCAATGAAGCTAGAGAGCAAAAGTTTAAGACAACTGGAAATGGGGGTGGTGGTCTGCAAGGACACACCTGCCCTTTTTAATACCCCCGTGCATGCTTAACTGATGCAAGCAGATACTTTTGGGTGTATGTAGCTAGCTGGTACTCTAAACAGACCAATGCTATGCACTTCAATGAGCAGGTAATAAAGAAGAGTTTGAGATCATAGTGATGGCCTTTATAGGGAGAAGGCTAGTTAGAAGCCTTATCTCTGCTCTACAACCCACGGGTGTGTGCACACACCATATGCCAAGTAAGGCCTAATAAGTGGTAGGGAAAAATAAAATCTCTCAATTATTTCTTGGCTTCTGCCCTGCGGCATTTTTCATCTTAACTGAGAATGTTGCATGTAAACAGTTGTCCGCGGGTACCAGAGGACAGGAACGTTTTTGTTGTGAAAACTCTCCTCAAAAGTCCTAATTTCATTTTAGCACTGCATGTACATTTGTTGTAGCAGGTTGCAATCAATATTCTGGGACTTTCAAGCAAACCAGGACTATTGCTAGCTTTTCTTGGGTGTAACATCAGCATCCTGACTGGCAGCTGTTTTTATTTGATTTTTTTTCACCAAAATGTTTTAGGGGGGGTTTGGTGTAAAAGAAATGGGTCTCGCTATGAAATACCATGAGTTTTCACCTGTTCCCTGGAGATAGTATAAGAACTCTGAAGGCTGAAAGTAACAATGAATTATTTTGTTAATACGATGTAAAAACTGCTTGGCTTTGGCTATCTCCCTAATATCTATTCTTCTTCCCTATTTTTTAACTGAATGGAAACAAGCTGAAGGTAAGTTACTCGGCATCCATGGGCTTTTGTCTCCTAAGATTAAAATGATTTGATTTCACAAAAGAAGAGGGCCCTCGTACCTTTTGTATCCAGGAAATAATCTCCGACAAGTCTGTGGGTGAAATCTTGGCTGGGTAAAATTCTGGCCTCATTGAACTCGATGTAGGAACTCATGAATTAATTCTGAGTTTTTTTTTATTATTAGGCTTTGAATTTTGGACAGGGGACAAACAGCAAAAAAAATTGCTGTTTTCTTTACAACTATTCTTGGGCTTGAAGGAGGGTGGCCACTGACCCCCATTCCTAGAATACAGGACATTCCTTGGTAGGAGGAGGGACCACTGCCCCCTTCAGCCAATCAATGGTGAGGGGCAGAGCTGCCATCTCCTTGGCCAATCAGCAGTGAGAAGTGGGGCTACCGGACCCCTTGGCCAATCGGCAGAAAGGGGTGGGACCACGACAAAGGCCACCCTCCCTTCCTGGCTGGCTTGGAACCCTGCTCCTCCTGGCTGTGCATTGCCCTACCTCGAGCCACAGCCAATAGAATCGCAAGGACAGAAGATTGACATGCATTTCCACCAATGAACTGAAAAACAACTTTTTGTAGTCTGTTCCTCATTTAGACATGGAGAAGGGACAGGTTTAAAAACAGGACCGGTGGCCACCCTAGCTTGACTGCAACTCATTTAGACTCATCTGAGCCAGCTGGTTGGTGCTGGTCGTGTGGCTGCAACAGCAGGAGCACGCAGCTTAGCATGAGCTGGAGAATCCACCTAAAAAGCTAAACTAATGCTCAGACGGCTGGATCACATTGAGCACTAGGCTACTGCAGATAGGGGGCCAGCAATACCTCGCCTACCTAATTTTAAAGCATGCTGCGGTTAGTGCAGACATAGCCTATGCAGAGATGGACTTTAATTGCAAAGGTAAAGCTTGGTGACTGGAATACAGGAACAGACGATTCTAGAAGCAGTGCTCTTGTGGTGGAGGAAATAAGGAAATACTCTTACCATAGGCTTTCTGTTTGATCTGTTAATGATTAGATCTTTAGCTGGTCTCAACTAGCCCCAGGCAAGTCAAATCTAATTGCAGAGACCCCACTTCAAGTTTTATGCCCTCTTACCTTTTCTTACACATGGTTCCCTAAAGTACTAAGCAAGTCTTTCCTTCTGAGTGCTGCACCCCACATTTTATTTAAATGTATAAATAAATGAGGGTGATGGAGGTACGATAGTAAGACCTGTTGCTACAAAAGAACTTGAACAAAAACATCTACTTTCACATTGAGTACTACTGCCTCTTATACTTGGCCCTGTGTCCAGTGAACAGAAATGAGAAAAAATTGCTGAAGGCAGAAAGCGTCCCTGTTTCCCTTCTCCCTTCCCTCAAAGAAAGGGAGACGGAAAAGAATGCACCTTCTTTGCACCTTAAAGAATACTCATTTCATTGCAAAAAGCTGCTTAGTTGCTGCCTAGTCGGTCTCCCTAAACCTATGCAAAATGCAGGTATAAACGGGATCTCTTGTTGAACTAGGTTGCATGTGTGTGTTGCCTTTAATCCATGCTATATGTTACTGTTAATTTGCTTTGTTTTTTGCAAGGATTCATTCCAGGTTAAATTGGAATTATTCAGCCCCTCTGTGTTTTGTGCTGCATTTCATACCATCTTCACTCCCTGACAGATTACTTAAAAGAAACTACTAAGTGCATCTCATTTCTTGATCCAGCTCATCCTCCAGGGCGATCTTCAAAGCCAAGAAAGGCAATGCAGAAAAGAACAAGAAAATGGCAAAAGAAGAAAGGGTCTTTAGAGAGACATTCATGGTAATGTCATCTTCATTCTTTTTAAAGGGAAAAGTTTTAGCACTGTTGAAGGACAAATGTGACCATATGCAGGACTTAAATGACAAGTTCCCACACGTGATCAGCCTTCCTCTGGAGTGCAGGAGGTTTAACTTGCCTGTAGTATCCCTACTCTCCTGGTCTGTAATTCACAGCCATTTTTGGTTCCTGACCCTAAAGGGGCCACACAAGTCATCCTGGAACCCATCATGTCACACAGTATTTTATAGCTGGGGTGGTGGGATGGAAAAGAGCTGCCTTAAAAGGGTAAAGAAGAAATCAGCTGCTACTCCTTCCTTGATTCATCTTTGGTGTCTCAGCACAGGCTGTTTTTTAAATTGGAAGGTACCCTGTGATGACCCACCCCCCAGGGCTGTGGCCCAGTAAGTCAAGATTCACTGAACTCCTAGATCTTTATTATAGCTTCTTTAACCTCATTGTCACTTATAGGCTTTACTAGGACTATTGAGACTTTGCTATAATAAGTGGCACAGATGCATTTATGTTGTGGTTTTTTTGTAGTGCTGCTATAGAGTAATATTATTGGTTATGTTATACCATAGTCTTGGAGGAACTGGTTCTCTGTAATGAGTTAATGTTTTTATTCACTAACATTGGAATAGAGAGCACAACGTGGAGCTAGACTTTTGCAGTAGAGAGTCTTTGGGGGTAGGATATGGAGTTGCTGGGGCCTATAGCAACAAGGAAGGTGGAAATGGAAAAAGATGCTGGTGATTTCCCTTACAGTTGTGTGGATTGTCAAAGAAAGAGTAGATCTCTCCATCTCTTAAAAATGCCACTGTTCTTGGGGTGGAGAGGCTAGAATTAAGTTGCTATCAGTTATTTCCAAATAGGCCTGCAACCTGGACTAGATTCTTGGGTACATCCATATTCTCTCCTGAGACTGGAGGTACCATCAAGAAATAAGCCCTGCTTGCTCTGTGTGGGCCTGCAAATCTGTGGAGTAGAGGGCTTGGAGCAGCCCTGTTAGCCCGTATCCTGTGCTTTCAGATGCTGCTTATTTTTAGGCTGTGCACCTACTTTTGCTTAGGAAGTGATGCAAACCTACCCTTACCATGACAATTTCCAGTGCTAACTTGCTTTGAGCTCCTGTGTATGTCGTGTTGCTGTGACCTGTATGGTAGGCACTTTAATGCAGGAAATTTTTAGAGCAAGTCCATGCACACATGCAAAAGAAAAGGATCAAAGCCTCATTGGATCATCTAGTCCAGTGGTGGCCAATGTTTTGGCAGCATGCTACAAGGAAAGCCCCAACCCTCCTGGAGCATTGTTCTCCCAGAAGTGAACCTGATTGTCCCCTGGTGGCTCCAGGCCCAGGGAAGAATAGGTGACTGGTAGGGGGGGCACATGCCCCTTCTCTCCCCCCCACCCCCAACAGAGCCATCCCTGCTGCCGCTGGTGTCTGCGGGTGCTTGCCAGCCCCATCCTGTCTGTGGGTGCTTGCCAGCCCTGTCCCCGCCACCGCAGGCTTCTGCAGTATCTGTGGGTGCCCCCCCAGACTTGGGAAGCACCAGTCGCCCATGCAGAGAAGGGCTAACATGGCTCTTGTTGGCGATGGCTGATGCCATCTCTTACAGCAAGGTCTCTAAGCCCCTGGTCTCCATTCTGGTACTGAGCATCCAAGGCACATGCCACACAGCCACTGCCTGTGCTATTTGTGGCATGTGTACTGTGGGTTGGACACCCCGATCCAGCCCATGGAAACTGCTCCTTTTTTAGAGCAAGTCACACTAGTTCTCTTTCCTTCTAAATGAGATTTCCAGCAATTCTCTATGGACTACTGTACTGTGATTCTAATAGATCTTGCTGTCCTAAATGTTTACTTGTGGAAAAATAAGAAGACTTCTTAATTGCAGTTGAATTTATGAGCCTATGCCCTTTTGTACAGACCTTGCAATTGCTCTTCTCTTGGGGTTTTCAGACTTGAAACAATTGCAATACTTCTTCTTGGGGTTTTCAGACTTGAAACAATTGCAATTCTTCCCCCTGAAGCCACTCTTTTCACCTTGCTAAATTATTCCATCTATATTACTAGACAAACTGTTGCACTAAAAAAAAGCGAAAGCTCTGAATATTCAACAATTCAAAACAATTGTTGTTTTGTGTGTGGTTTATTTTAGTACAATAAGGAGATTGCAGTCATCAACACAGCTTTTGCACAGAGTTCTGTCTCGAGCAAAGGGAAGCAAGATTTACCAATCACAGCTGGAGAACAGCTGGACATTATTGATGTCACAGAAGGGAATCAAATGCTGTGTCGCAATGCTGAAGGAAAATGTAAGAAATTTTTAGAAATTCTGACATAGTTGCATGTCAGTTGGTTTTCTTAGGCAAGTATGTCTAGAGAATGACTGCCAGCATGTAGTTTTATGATCAGTGCACTCGAGGAAACGTACATAATTGCACTTTAACTGCATATGAATCTTTTTTTTTTTCCAGATGGATATGTCCTAGTAGAACATTTGAATTTCAGGTAAATTTTGGAGTTTTTCCTCTATCAAACTCTGCATATAGCATAGTCATCTGACTTTACAAGTCTATTGCCCATCGCCCTACAACCCCCCCCCCAAAAAAAAACCAAAACAAAACAGACCACCCCCTGCCTCACCTCTCCCTCCCAAAACCCACATAAAAAAATCTGACTTGACTTGTATACAGGGTCAGACTATAATTGGGCCCCAGATAACCAAGCTAAGTAACCTTTGCAGAACCATGAAATCTATTATAATGTTATCCAAACCAGGAGGGGGAAAAGTTGTGTTTCTTTTTTCTAAAATGTATATTTGAATTGTCATTACAATAATACAATAAAACTGGGGGGTGGGGAGGAACAAATATTTATTTTTTGTGTAGAAACTGAAAATTGTGCTAATGTTAGGCTAAGGTTGTGCTAATGCAGCTCCAAAATACGCTGTCCAGTATATGCAATTGAATTATATTGACATAGCTCCACTGACTTCAACCAAGCCATGCCAGTTCACGCCATCTGAGATTATGGTCCATTTGTTATGTGGTCAGGTCTAACGGTAATAGTGTTAACAGCATCTGTGGCATATACTCGTATAACTAAACAGAAAATTCCAAGTGTTTTGGAAAGGTACGTGTTGCAATAAACCTGTTTCTATTGCAGCAGGCTATACTAGTCATCTGATGAAGGCCAGATGAGAACCAGGTTCAAGCTTCCTCCATGATGGTGCACAGCATGAGTCCTTATATGGCAACAGATGAGAGACGAATGGGACTATGAAGCTAGTTTAGCTTTTCACTTAAGATGAGAAGCCCCTTTTTAAATGTGTAATAGTGCATGGCAGGCAACTATCACATCTTGATTGAAATCTGACTACTTTTTTTCCAGTGTTGCTGATTTTGCAGATACTGAAGAGGATGTATGAGGCCTACCAGTAGTCAAATGCTCAGTTACTTTTACTTTATATACATTTTTTTTTGTATTGTATGTAGCTTGGCATTTGTACGGACAATTCTTGTGTGAATTCACTGTGCATAATACTTGTCACTTGATGTCTGTCTTGTTGCTATTATTTCTTAGGTGTTGCAAACAGACTTTAATGTGTTTAAAATCTGTTACTTACATAGACACTTTAATTTTAAAAGTAGTAAATAAAACACTAATACCAGTATATAATAAAAGGAATTTTGTAAGTCGCTTGCAGTCTTTTCTTTTTTAAATCTCCTCCTAGAACTAGGGAGAAATAGGTGAACTTGGTCCTCTGGTCAACCATACTGAGATTGAGGGACCTAATCTGTGATATTATATAAACTTTTCAAGAGTTCCTAGGAGGAAGAGTCCATTCATTTATAAATAAGAACTTAAGTTGTTCTAAAAAATGCCATGGTTTTAATTAGAAATGGTTAAATGTTTCCCAGTTTAAGTAAACATGGCACGCACACAAAGCTGTTGGCCACATGGTAATTTCAAAAGTTGGCATGGAGAAACTTCAAGAAATCAGAGCAAATATTTAGCATTTACTTAGAACCCTTAAAGGCATTTTTATTTATCTCTACATGTGGTTACTATTAAGTGTGCTGGACTGCATCCATACTTACACAAGCTTAAGCGTGCGCAACGTTGTGCCTGCCAGCACAAATATTTAGACTTCTGAAATGTAGATGGAGTACTTGTGGAGTTTAAGTGTTTATCTGATTCCAGATTGGAATTTGTATGATGTCCTTCATCTACAGGCTTCTCTGTGTAACTATATTTAGGTAAGTTGCTAAGGCAACTTGTCTATCGCTTGCTTTCTTATAAGATTTCTGATCTAGGTTTCAGCAATGCAAATGTAGCTGCTTTTTTTTTCTTTTCTTTCAAGTATAGCATTACCTTTTACATTTCATAACACTGAAGTCACTGCAAAGAACTGCTTTGTTCATCATGTTGCCTGCTTTTGTCTTCTAATGACATTAAACTTGAATTTGTAAAGCAAGGCCTAAGAAAGTACAGGAAGTTTGTAGGTGAAATTTCATATTGGGTTGGATTGTCAAGTGCCGTAGTTCAGTTGAGTGATGAGGCGATCACAGTTTACAATAGGTAAAAATCTGGTGGACGGTGGTTGTGGGAGTTTTTTTTTGTTGTTTTTTGTTGTTGTTGTTTGCAAGAGTTGTATAATCATAACCCGAGTCCTTAATTTTTTTATGCAGTTATTGCAATGGAATTATGCACAAAAATTAGTGCTGTGGGATTAGGTCCTAAATCGCCATGTGAAAACTAGCCCTTCGAGACTAATCAAAATTAAAGCAGACTGTCCTCATGAGGGATAGTTCCATTTGGGATTGGGTGTAATGGAAATGCCCATTCATCTGGGTAGAAGAGATTTTTTTTTTGTAACCTGATGAAACTCGAATAATGAGCTCCAAGGCATCTGTTTGAGGACAGACTGCAGCATATTACTTTGACAATCATCTTACCTTTTGTCCCCTCTGGGAAAGGCTCATTACATTAAGTTTATGCACACCCTCTAGGAAACTGCAATCAAGGTGAGATCAAAATATTGCACGAGGAAACTAGAGGTGGCACCCTGTGTAGTGGCGCTTGATTGTACATCCTGACATGTCCTCATTAGTTGTTTTTAATTTTTTTAAATCTCTGCCCTTTGTTTTCTTAAAACCAATCCCTTGATGATAACCACCACTTAGTGGTATTGAGAGAGCCCCAATTTGTTTGGTGTAGTTGTCAAGCCTTAGGGCACTTGTCCACGTTACACCTCTCCTGTTTCCACATTATACTTTTCCTGTGTCCACGTGACAAAAATTGCCATTAAGCTGGCTAAATCACATCTGTGTATCCACATTATCAGCTGATTTTGTTTTAGGTTGTTTTTTTTTCCCCCATGGTAATTTAAAATACCTTCAACATGTTTTATTCTTAGCTCCTGTATTTCTTCCATGAGGGTTTTTCTTATCATTTTAAATTTTCAAGGTGGAACTGACTTGCGCACAAAAATGGGATTTTCCCTGCTTTGCAACCATTTCACCATCAGGTGCCGCTTGGGTTCACTCAGTAATCCATAGAAATCCATCGAATTTTTATTGCAACGCTGCAACCAGACTCCAGGGGTTAATCTTGCAATTTTTTACTAGCGATTTAGTTCATGGTTCAGACGAATAAAAAATACAACTTTTTTTGGATTCCCCAAAAATTGTTTCCCGTGTTCGCATGCCCTTCGTGGCAAAGATCAAATTGTTATAGGTCAAGCAGTTCAAGACTCAGGTTAATTAAAATTACTTTTTGTTAGACCGGGTATTTGGTTGTAGCAGCGTTGGTCTAAGGACATAGGCAGGCCCCCAGGGTTTTAAACTTGGTGTGGTTTTTGTCTCCCTGTGGGTCACAAACAAGGGGCACCAGCTGGGCTGGGGGGGGGCAGGCAGGTCAGGAGTGAGGGGGACTGGCAGGGCAGGGGTAACCCGGGTGGTAAATGTAACCCAGGTGGTACCCGGATACCTCCTCTCCAATTGAAGGGATTTAGGTGTTAATGCGCTATGGGAGGGGTAGCCACTTGGGAGGAGAGCTACTCCCACATATCTCCTACAGAGTAGAGCCGAAACCAACTGGAACTTAACTGTATATGGGTTTAATAGGGAAAGAACAGGGTGGAATATAACACGTATGCAGGGGGCAAGGGGACCCTGGGAGACAATGGTACCCTCCCTCCAGAAATCTGGGGAGGGGGGAGTCGAAGGGATTTTAGGTGAACATACACATACAACAGAGACAAATCAACAAGACTTTAGGCGCAGGGTTCAAAAAATATGAGAGTCAGAACCCACAAAACTTGAAGTGCAGGCACCCTGGTGGGGCGGGGTAGAAGAGGTGAGTGGAGCCCCTCTCCCCAGTGGGGATTCCCTTTTGCAGGCAACTCAACCCCCTGGTGCCCTGGCCAGGAATCGAATGCAGGTTTTCTACATGGCAGGCAAAAGCTGTACCACTGAACTGTCAATGCCTGGCCTGCTGGCTGCAGCTGTAGTGCCTTCGGGATCCTCCATGTACTCTCTGTACACTGAGCTGCCGCCTGCAGCTCTGGGCTTTGATCCCTCTGGGCCCCACTGCACGGCGCTCCTGGGAGGGTAGGGGACTGCAGATCAGGAGTGAAGGGCCCTGGCAGTGTATGGTGAGGGCTGTGCTAAACTGTGATATGTGGCCATTGCACCCAGCTCTGGGGTGCATCTCAGCCCCCACCCCACCTTTCACTGTTATATGCAGCTGTTACACCCCAGATCTTGGTGCATATCTGCCATTCCCATGTGCTGTTATATGTGGCTATTGCACCCCATGCCCTGCCTTTGTGGCACTGGGGGACTCTCTTGGACACCTCCGACCAGGGAAAATTTCCAGCTGTAATCCCAGCTCAATTTCAGGAAAACCAGAAAACTAGAAAAACCATAGAGGTATGGCATGGGGTAGCCCAAGAAGGATTTCCATCTCTAATCCCAGCCCAAAAGAAATTCCTTATTTGAGCCCATATACTTAGGACAGTGGGAACGGGGGGACAGTCTGGATTGTTCGGACGTGACCCCTAGCACATTTTACTAGTTATAGCACAATAAGTCATTACATGGTAAATCACCTCCACATTACTGAATTAGTCATCATAAGCTAAGAAAGGAAAATTAAACCAGGAACGTTTTTAGCAGCTAAATGCTGATTACATGGACAAGAGCCCATTGATGTTGGTGGGGTTTTTTTTGCCCCTGATTACAGTGGAGTCAGGATTTCGCCTGGAGTACTAAGAGGAGCGTTTGGTCTGTGTCAGTATTTGGGATGTATGCCGCTCTGACTCTTTCCATTATTTCTTGATACCAGAAGGCTTGAGGGGAGGAAGGAAAGGGATTACCATTAATTCCAGCAGCGCTGAGGCCTTTAATTTAAATATATATTTTAAGGCTTTGTTGCTATTGTCTCTCTTTTCCATCTCTGAGTTTATTAAAGTGCAAATGTCAGCCATGGAGACAGCTATCACATGCAGTGCAGTACACAGAGGAACACTTTCCACACCATAAATGGAAGGTAAAAGGCTTCTTTGTGACTTCTAACGGTCGGTTACTTGCACAAAGAACAAAACTGAAACTAGGGCTTCTGCCCTTTCACAACAGCTATTATTTTAAAAGTAGTGTAATCATTATTAATAATAAGAATAATAATAAAAAGCATCTCTTCTTTCCTGGTCCTTCTGTTAACAAAAAGTGAAATTCCAAAACCCATGTAACCTTTTTACAGACCTTGTTTTTCTTTAAAAAAAAAAGAAATTATATCCAGAGCTTTTTAATAGTGGCAGGCAAAATATCGTAACCAGAGAAAATCAGAAGCAACTTTCTTTTAAAAAAAAAAAAATACTTGAACAAGGAATTGCAACACGCTGGTTGTATTGACCCTCGGGGATTAACTGGAGATGAGGGGGGTTTTCCTGCCCAAATTGAGGTGGGCGCTACAGCTGTCATGTCATTGAGCTTTGCTTTGCACTCGAAAGAAAGAAAATATCTTAAGATTATAAAACACACAAGTAGAACATGATACAGAGTGCATGAACATGCTCCCAGCAACAAGAATAAATATTACCATGTTTACAGTACCTACTTCACAGCTTTGTGAGATGAGGGTAAAGAAACTATTTTAAAAACTTAGGAAAGATACAGATAAGAAGAAACAGTCTTATACATAAGTTCTGATAAATTAAGGCAGCTTCAGCAGGAGTTTCAAGGCTTTTGTTCAGAATACACTGTACTTTCCACCTTTCTTCTAGTTAGTTTTATTCATGCTTAACACTGGGATCTCTGATCAGCTGACCTGTTCTCCTGGTTAAACATGGTGAAGATGTGCATTGAACGCATAGACAATTGCATTTAATATCCATTTCATAATTTGTGAAAAGTCAGTATTCCACCACAACACTGTATTTAAGCTGGCTGATTTCAGACTGATACCAAGACCATGAAGACTTCAAGCATGATTGCACGTGGGGTGGGACTTCTTACTGAGCCAAGGTATAGCCCATGTTAAATCTGTGCATAATATATCCACTGAAAGAGAAAAAAAAGAGGAGCGCTCTTTAAAAAAAGAAAATTACCGAAATGGGTATATGTGAAGGAAGAACCAAAACCAGGAAAGTACTGCATGTAGTTTAAGAGAAAATGTTAAAAACAAGACTTGCTTTTGGAAAAGGGTGAAAGCAGTAGGTTGGCTGGTGCAGTTTCAATGAGGTGTAGCCTACTAAGATACAAGTCCAAAATTAAAGAATCTCACAGGGTTTTTTGGACGATCGACAGAGATGGATGTAAAATTCCTATCCCCTGATAACTGAACAGGATGAAGCAAAACAAGCACTTAACAAATGCACTTCAAGTATTTAGAAAGGGTCTATACATTTCTCATCAGTATGAATCTGAGTAAAATGCACTATTTGCAGACCTAGTGAAACAAACTTACGACTTTCAGCAGTTTTAACACATAGAAGGCACAATTTCATTTTGTGTGCATGGTGTATGGGTCTGTTTTCCTCCTGAATAGATGTATAAAGTAGCCCAGTGATGACCAAGTATTGTAAGCTGAGCAGGACTTGCTTAGGACAAGATCTGGCTTGGATAGCCTGTTCTGATTTAGAAGATGGCACGATCAAAATAAAAATGCAATGGTAATTTAACCAGTTGCTTCAGTTCTTACAAGTGTTTATATCCTTTGCCCTAATGGACACTTTTTGTAGGGTTAATAGGTTGGGGGTTACCCTATGACCTGTGTATCATACCTTCTTAAATCTTTAGTTCACCTTTGGAGTCTAGCAAATACACCCCTCTAACCTCAAAAGTAAGAGGCCTTTGTTGCACTGCTGGGGAAAAAGGGTACTGGCCTTTTTAAGGGTCCCTCCTCTCCTGTAGGATAGCTGATGAGGATGGGGAAGCATTGTACGAATGAGCTGGCAGACTAGTAGGGTCTAGGCAACACACTGGCCCTATGTGCCTGGAAGAGTTTGCATAAACGTTGCCACTTTTGCTTTAGCTTAGTCTCACGTCAGGACTGTGCACTGGACCTTCTTGATGGGAAGTGCTGATACTCTGATCTGTCTCCCTGATGAAACATGACTGAAATATTAGGGAAAGGCATTCCTTAAGGAAGCAGCAGAGAGGGGTGAGGGTAGATGGGACCTACTAAGAAAGAAACAGGGCATGTCTAAAAGTGCAATTAAAGTGAAGCAATAAACTCCAGAGTTTATTGCTTCTGGGTGCGCCGTCTGAACAATCGCTTGGGACCACAGCATGTTGAGCCAGGTTGGAGCATCCCCAGCTGGCAGGGCACCCTGGGGATCAGCCGGGGGCTGCTCCCCTCGGCTCAATGTGTTGCAGAGGGGTTGGCTGGGGCACGAGGGTGCTTCAGTGCAGGGCTAGCTGGCAGGTGGCCTCCGGCCTGAAACACTCTTGTGCCCCAGACAGCTGGGACAATGTCTACACATGCAATGCTGTGGAGTAAAAAAAAAACCTCCATTGTAGTACAGTACTTGTAAATGCAAGTACTATCCTGATGTGGAGTCAATTAGTTTATGCCAGCCTAATAGGGGCACACGTGTAGACGTGCAAAACTTACTGAGGGGCTAATTAGTCAACAGCAGTAACCGCCTCACATAGACATACCCACAGTGACCTAAACTATATGATCTTATGGCTGGATAGTTCCCAGATCAGATAACTGAATAAATCTCTACACCCCCCCATTAAGCTGCATCTTTGCACCATCCTGCAGGTCCAAGATGTGCGGCATTGTCAGAACTATCTTCTGACATCTGGTAAACCTGTGACGCCTCCAAACAGAGTAAGCCACTAAAAAACTGTAAGTTGAGTAGTTCACATCTGTAGAATCCAAATGGATCTACCCTGCTTATCCAAGTGACCGTGGGTGGCTCTTCACAAGACACTAACTACAGATGTGATGGCAATTAGAAACTATAACTGGAGTAAAGTAGCTTCTGGGCAATCAGAACCAGAACCCTGGCCCATGTGAACAGAAGGAACGGGTACAATTCCTAAAGATGCCAGAAAATGCAGCCCATTTGGGAAAGCCTATTGTTGGAAGTACTACCAGTCTGGTAGGGGATGTGTTGCCAAGGGAACTGGATATAGGAACTGAGGGTCGTGAGCACTCGAGTTGCTCTCTGTTTGCTTCTATGCTGTCCTGTTGACTGAAACAGAGTCATTTACCAGATGGTGAAATGCAGCACAAGGACTCTAAACAGTTTTTGACTCTGTCTCCTTACCAAGTCATAGAGTCATACATTGTTAGGGGCTGGAAAGGACCTTGCAGATCATCGGGTCCAGCCCCCCGCCCAGCTCTAGGCAGGAAGACAACTGGGGTCAAGTGACCCCAGCGAGGTGACTGTCCAGTCTCCACAGTCGACACAGTTGCATGGATTCGTTTACTTTGCTAATGTTTTGCACCGCACCAAAAAGATGCAACTGCTAAGTCTTGCCTGACAGCCCAGAAATTGCACCTGCCTTGAGGATGGGAGCCTATCTTCCTCAGGGAGCTCATGGTTCTTGGAAGGAATTAATTGCTTTATAAGAAATGCTCACATGAACAAATGCACTGTTAAAGCAACAAGACCGTATATTAAAGTGCTTATGACATTACACCTCATTCCTAAAGGTTTTCTCAACGTCACGAACTGCATAAACCTGGCAGGATGGTAGTCTGCTCTTTGGGGTCAGATACGATTAAATGTTCTTTTGCATTTCAAATGCATGTAATAATAAGGGCGTGGGAACTCAGGCACTGAAAAGTATACCTTTTACAGATTTATCAGCCCTAAGGCCTCAAACTATGGGCAGTAACTCAAAGGTTAGCATTAACTCGGAAGTCTTTTAACCTTCCTGTGCTTCTGGCGGCCCATAAAACTTTGTTGTTGCTTCTAGTTTCTAGGAGGAAATCTGTGATCATCTCAATGCCCAGCTTTCTACTTCTCCTGCTTTAAAAGGCTAAGGCTTCAGCGTAATACAGAGATACCTGATGCTAGCTCAGGAACTGAGAGCATGGAGATCAGAGTGTATTAATTTATCTGGCTTTTCAGTTGTTTTATGATGCTGTGGTCAGATTCCTGATGGCGCCTCTACAGAATTTAGTGCTAAGCCACCTCAGGTGTCCTTGCTATCCTGCTGTGGTGGCTGTGTAGACACCCCTTTAGCAATCCACTTTACGCTACGGTCTGTTCTCCTGACTTCTTTCCTCCCCCCCTTTTACTACACCAACCTACCAGACAGTGTGCTCTAGACTGCCCCAAGGTATGCAAACAGATGGTCTGTTGTTTAGGGCACTATCCCAAGTGCTGGGAGCATACAGTTCAATTCTTCAAGACTTTTTTCTGACTTTTAAGCAAGTCAGCTCCTCTCTAATGCAGCTGCCAATCTGTAACCTAGGAACAGCAGCACTGTTTGACCTCGTAACAAAGTATATTAAAGATTGGGGTCCCCACTGCTCTAATAATAAGGGCCAAGTAACCATACAGAATCGGTGCACCTCTTGAAATGCTCCAACTACCCTGTCCAAAGAGTCTTCCTCCAGTGGCAAGCAGCTGCACCTTATAGATTCATAGATGCTAGGGTCAGAAGGGACCTCAACAGATCATTGAGTCCGACCCCCTGCCTAGGCAGGAAAGAGTACTGGGTTCAGATGACCCCAGCTAGATGCCTAGCCAGCATTCTCTTAAAGAAGGGGAGAGCACCACCTCCCTTGGAAGCCCATTCCAAATTTTGGCCACCCTTACCGTGAAGAAGTTTTTCCTGATATCCAGCCTAAATCTGCTGTCAGCTTGTGACCATTCTTCCTTGTTACCCCAAGAGGCGCCCTGGTGAACAGAGCATCTCTGATCCCTTGCTGCCTCCTCCAAATGAAGTTGTAGGCGGCCACAAGATCACCTCTCAGCCTTCTCTTGTAGAGGCTGAAGAGGTCCAGGTCCCCCAGTCTCTCCTCATAGGGCTTGGCCTATAAGCCCCTGACCATACAAGCGGCCTCCTCTGGACCCTCTCAAGTCTATCAACATCCTTCTTGAAGTACGGCACCTAGAACTGGACACAGTACGCCAACTGCAGTCTAACACAGAGGGGAAGCATCACCTCCTTGGATCTATTTGTCTTGCATCTGCTGATGCATGATAAAGTGCGGTTAGCTTTGCTGATGATTTCGTCACACTGACGACCTGTTCATCTTGGAGTCCACTAGGACTCTGAGATCCCTTTCTGCTTCTGTGCTGCTGAGAGGGTCACTTCCCAGCCAGTAGGTGTGCTGGGTATTTTTGTGCCCTAGGTGCAGCACTCTGCACTTGTCCTGTTGTACTGCATCCTACTATATACTGCCCACTGTCCCAACCTGTCCAAGTCTGCCTGCAATCGTTCCCTACTCTCTAGAGTATGCACTTCACCCCACCATTTAGTATCGTCCGCAAACTTGGACCGAGTACACTTCACACCCACATCCAAGTCAGTGATGAAGATATTGAAGAGTACAGGTCCAAGGTCTGAACCAAAGATCGAACCTTCTTGTCCCATTTCCTGCTGTCCCACACCACCGTCCCCCCTCCAAACCTCTCCGGATCCGAATCCTCGACCTAGCTTCTTTTTTCTGTGGGTGCACGCACAGGCATGCACAGTGCAGCATTACCTGGAGTACAGGATCTGCCTCATAGTTCTATTAGAAAAAGGTTGTGTTACGTCTTGTTTTAAAAATGAATGTGCCACTGAAAGGAGACTCCTAATAAACCAGCCAAGATTGTAGAGAGACTAGAAGGAAGTCTAATTTGGCCCTAAATCTTCACAAAAGAGCTTGGCGGGGCAGATTCTCCATGGCCTTGCATGGCTGCCAAGTGACTGTAAAATAATGCACCTGCCAGACACCAATTCAAAGCCTTGGAGACCCTTCCATCCCAGAGCACTTTTTAAATTCAATTAAAAAAAATGCGTGTTACAAAATCTAAGCATACTACAAATATTCCCAATGTTTCCTTTAAAAAAAAAATAATTGTCCAACTATTCAAAACTCTAACTAACACTTGAACAGTGAAATGGTTTCTGCAGCTTGCTCTGCTGCTCTCACTGTCTAAATGTGGTTTGTGGAAAAAAAGGTGTAAAGTTATGCCAGTGTCACTCTAAGATGTGATCAGTAACAAAAGTAAGGCAATTTGTGCTTTCTTTAAAAAAAAAAAAAAATTATAATACCAACATTATATGTTGACAACGTCTTTTTAACTGCCAGCAGGTGGCAAAATATCTGGTTTGCCTTCATTATCTAACATGATTTATATAAAGGCCTATTGTATCATTCTTTTCCTTGCATCTTATAGAAACTTTCAGATAGTATAAATTAAAGTGCAACTTTACAAAACAAGAAAAATAATTTAGCAAAAGAACTGTATAAACACATTTATAATACGTTTAAAAGTTGAACCATGTTTTTTCCTTAATGGGCAGGCACCGACCTTGCCAAAATCCTCCTGTTTTGTTTTTTGTGATAAACAGTCAAGATTTCTGGCAACATTTTTTAAGCAGCAGCTGTTTCTTGACGTGATTAGTTCTGTAGTCAGGTGAGGAGAATTAAATACCATAGCAATGCCAGTGCTACCCATTATATTAAGCTGAAGTGTGTTTTTTTTTAATTACACAAAAGGTCCATGCATGACCAGTTTACCCTTGTTGAAACAAGAATTTTACCCTTAAAAATCCCTATAGTTTGTTTAAAAAAAAAAACCACAGTCCAATCCTTCAGATAACCAGTAGTAAGGAAACAATAAAACCATAAGATATCCCTGCCTTATCAGTAGAGCAATGAAGGTCACAGTCTATTAAGCATTAGAAGTACATGAAAGCCCTTAGGCCTGAAACTCTACTTTCAAACTTAACTGCTGACTACGATGAAATGGTACCCTATACAAAGTAGGACCAGAACGGTAAAAAGGGCAGCTATCTTGGGGCAGGGATAAAGTAGGAAGAAGGGACCTTCTGCATGGACATGAAAGATCATCTTGAACCCTTTGACCTTTCAAGCACCTGTGTATTTTGGAGAGGGAAATTACCATCCCCACTACCCATGTCACAAAGCTGTGCCACGTATCTTGGCTGATGCACACTTGGCACACACAGCACCTAACTGGGGGTTCAGGTAGTACTTCTGTCCCACCTCTCTGCTTGCAGGCCAGCGAGGAGTCCTGGCACGCTGTGCGGTGGTGGTGTGCATGCCTGTACTAGGGGAGGGGAGCAGGGAATAGCACCTGGGGTGTATTTGTGTGGTTGGCTACCTGATGGATTGCGGATGGGTGTTAGACCAGAGGAAACAAGTTCGAGCTAAAAAGCAAGCTGGCTGAAAGCAAGTGGAGCTGTACCTGGGAAGCTAACAGTAAGCAACGGGTTCTTCGTCTCCAATAGTACCTTGCTCCCACTGCTTTCCAACAGAGTCTCTGCTCCTGCCATCGACCCCTTGCCTCTTTCCTTCCAGCAGCCCCTCTCCCACGCTCTCTCGCATAACTTCAAAACCCAGCTCCATAAATATCTTGTCCTCATCCAAACCAGCTCAGGTAGAGGCTACTCTCTGTCTAATGCCCACCTCTACTGCTAGGGATATGGAAGATACCCTGAAGGAGAAATTAGTGAGCAGTCGTCACTACTCAGATGTTTCCCAGGGAGCAGTAGTAAGTTTGGCACAGACCTCTGTTTCCGGGGAGTGAATGGGTTTTTTGTTTTGTGTTTCCATTCAGATACGTGGGCCTGAAGCTGTTTACAGGTGCCCAACTGTGAGCAAGAGCAGGTTCGGGGTGCAGGTGGTGCAATACAGCACGCAGCCTTGACCACTGACAGGGGACGAGGAGGCCAGGACTGTCCAACAGGTCCAAAAGAACTAGCTAAGCCTGAAAAAGAGGCAAGTAGGGGAACTATAATGGGGAAATGTGTGTCTTGCTCTTAATCTAGAGTGTCACTTTGTTTCTGTAGCATGCCTGCAATGTGAGCCGTGCCTGGCATGCAGTCCCGTACTCCCACCACCTGACACATGAAGCAGGTTGACGTGTTTCAAGATCACAGAAGCATCTAAGCAACTGCTGGTTTTTATGAGGGAGGTGATAACAGAGGCCTGCTGGCAACTCTCTCTTAGAGCCTTACTGGCACCGGTTTGTAAATACTGCCACGCTGTTTTATTATGCCCAGAATCTGTTTCACTTGTCTATACGTCTGACCTGGTTCATCCATGGGATTCCCCCCCTTGAATAGCAACAGGGATACAATAAAAATCTCACTTAGCAGCGCTGGTGTTAAAGACACCGATGCTTAGCCAACTTTGCTTTTAAATAGGGGTAACATTTCAGAGAGGGTTGTTTACCGATAAGCTTAGTGATGCACTTACTATTTTAAAACCACGGCCAAGCTTCCTGATCGTGTTCACTGGTAAAAGCTGTCTGGTTCTCTTTATCCCACCAGAATGTAGTAAGCAACACAAACCTGTTCCTAGTTCCCTTAATGCGCTGTACGGGCAACCAGATCCTTTGCAAGGGAGTAGTTGGATTCTGAAGAGTTTGCACAGCAATGCACACGATTCCCAGGATGGGACCAAAGAGCAAAAAACGAGGGGGAAGGTGGGAGGAAAAAGGAAACAAATACGTGATATAGGACCAGAGTCTCACAGTGCAGCATTGCATGAGGAGGGACCGGTGACTCGGTGCTGCTTGTCAGCGAGCTAATGCCATAATGAGACTGGCACACATTTCAAAAAAATCCATGGTGTGGCTCCCCAGGCGTGGAGTAACGGAGGATATGCTCCCAGTCAAGGAACCAGTCAGGGATCCAGTAAGTGACTGGCATTCAGCAGCAGCAGAATCAATACTCAGTCTTGGTCTGTGCAAGCCAGCCGCGGAGCAAGAGCGCTGGGGTGTGGATGAGCCTGACCTCTGCTCCATGACATCATCTTAAAAATGTACAAACACACAGTGTTAATTAGCACCAACTCAGCTCGCAGTGTGGTTGGGGCCTGCCCAGGAAGAAAACTCTCTACATCCGCAACGTGCAGCCAACCAACACGAGGAATGAAAGCTCGGCTCCCACTCAAGTCAGTGACAAAATTCTATTAACTTCCCCGAATCCAGGATTTCAACCTCACAATGTTGGATTTCAACCATACGTTACTTCAGAATGGGAAAAGGTGAGGGTAGAGACTGAAGCTCAACTGTTCCCATGTGGGAGATCCTACCAGCTAGGGATTTGTTAGTGTCCTAGTGCTACTTTAACACAAGTAAGATCAAAACCAGTTCACAGCCGATAAGAAAAATGTTGCTGCATATGATGTGTATGTAAGCTGATAGGAAATTACTTTTTGCTCCCTTTTACCAGGATAAAGAGCCATTAAACTGTCAGAGGAACTCTAGTGGAGACAAATGGGTCGGTGTGGTGCAGCCTGGAAACAGCAGCAGATACCAAAAAGAAAAAATACAAGAATTTTTAAATCAAAAACAACCCTCGGATCTTACTAGTCTATGGTGGGAATGATAGCCTTCCCACTGTGGATGCTGTGCTTTAACTCTAATGCCCCATCACTTCCTGCTTACCATCGATGCTTTTAAAGTCCAAGAGATAGCTTCGATTGTCAACTTGGTAAAGCTGTAAACTCATTTTCACATAATTTCCAGTTACTGGATTCTTCCGACGCACTCGAAGATGATAGGAGTTCACCACCTAGAACAAGGCACCATCTTTCAGGACTCGGATTCAGGATGGTGGAAAGAAAAACATTTCTTTCCTATCCCCCTGTTTAAGGGTGAAACATTTCAAGAAAAAAAAAGGTTGCCTGGAAAAAAACAATTGCTTTGAAACAAATAAATAGTCTAGTTTCTTCTAAAAGGTGTTTTTTAAGAAATGCTTCCCTGGCTTCTAGGTACTAGGTGAAAAAACACAAAGGTGTCAGGCCTCTAGAAACTGCAGTAACTCAATTAACAGGGAGAATATTTCTTTGAGAAAACATGCAATCACTAATTCTATGAAATAATATATTATTAATACGTTATTTCTCATAATATAGAGTTATGTTATCTTATCTATTATTATATTATATATCTCATTGTAATAATACAATTAATATCTTTATAATAACATTGGATAGGCATCTGGCGGGG
>NW_005842163.1:823019-839375 GCF_000455745.1 Alligator sinensis | reverse complement strand
CTTGGCGGGGGTTGGACTCGATGATCTGTTGAGGTCCCTCCTGACCTTAGCATCTATGAATATCTGTACTCTGCAGCTAAACAACTCCTATAGACTACCCCACTGTACCATTAGCCCTTCAAAGCAGATGGTGGCACTAAAACAAATAAAATCACCTGCATTTGGAAATGACCCAATTTTGGAAGAAATATTTTAATCAAACATGTGTTACAAGGTCCTATACCAGGGTAAGTGTGTGATATTCTATGGCCTAGCTGCTTGGACTAAATGGGTTAATGCATCCTTCTACTCTTGAAAGCTATGGCCTACCTTCTAGGGAGAACTACTGACACTGGCACCTGCCACAGTCTGTACAACAACGCTCAACACTGTCCCAAGCTTCATGCAAGCCTAGTCCCTGTAAACAAGTGCCAGGGTTGACCCATTTTGCCTACTAATTTCATGTTAATACTCATAAATTAATGCATAAAAGTCAGGTTTTTCCAAACAAGCATGTTAATAGTTAGAACAACATGTGGTTAAGTAAACCACAGCAGAATGAGTGAGTGGGAGAAATACAGCTGTATTGTGCAGACTGTCAAAGGTTCTTAGCTCACTTCTACCCAGGTTCCTATTTACACCTATGTAAAATGGTTGGAAAAAGCCAATGAGTTAGGAAAGATATATTTTATACAGTCATAAGAGACTGCACAGGGCTGTGGAGAATCAGGCGTGGAAATTCTTGCTGATGGCTAAACCAATGGCAAGAACTTACCTGAACAAGAAAACCTAAATGCTACCTGGCCTATGAATGGATATCTCAAAGGAACAGGTAGCATATTGCTAAATTACAAAAAAGTCCTTTGAGCTCAGCTCGAGCTTGAAAAAGCTCAGCCTACCTGCCTCTGAAGAGGCATTGTTTAGAAAGCAGTAAATGGTTGAAAGCCTGAACTGGACAGAGATGTGCCTTCTCCCATAGCAAATATGTCCACAAATGCCACAATGCCGATTCTTCTGGTGCAAGAGCTTTTGTACATAAAATATACCAACCTCTCAGCTGGCGCATCGTTTAAGAAAGAATAAAGGGAAACATATTGCATATTTGCAGGACATGTGACCCATGCAGAAATAGGACTGCTACTTTCTCAGCAGCTTTGAAGATTAAGTGCCTATCAGGGAATTAGTCACTACAATTAAAAAAGTAAACAGCTCCTCTTGTCCCTACAGATAACCAAGGAAGAAATTTTTGTTCAGCCCAAGGCCGACGTGCATATTTTTGCCATAAACAAACCCTGCATGTATTAAACTACCACTGAAATTTTTAACGTTGGGTGTGTTTAACTGAAAATATTTGAGATAGTGATGGTATACGAGCATTACTTTAGAAACAGACCATGTGATAACTATACTTAATAGATTTGCTGATCAGTTCAGCTCAGGAGAAATGATAAGGCAATCATCCTTGAAAATTACTGTAAAGCATTGATCTTTCCTACCTTCCATTCGAAATCCAGCTGTTTCATAGCTCGGTACACTTCGGCCATAATGTCATAAGGTTTGCTTTGACTGCGGATTCCTAGATGCCACTTGGCCTTTTTCACAGTCAGAGGTTTTGGCTTAGTAGTATTCAGAGCATCCAAAGGACACCTTGCTTTGGGACTGTCTGCTATTAGAGGAGGCATCCGCTCTGGGTGTGGTTTCACCCCAGGTGGGATATGCATAGTACTGTCATCCATAAATGAGCCAGTGGGGGGGCTGGAGGCGAGGTAGAACTCACTGGCTTGGTTCATGATTCTCCGATTGTCGATAACGAGGTGGTAAGCTACGGCAAGCTGGTCTTGTGGGTCACCGCTATACAAGCTGTTCATCACCTCTGACTCTGTGCATTCAAACTTCTCACACACTTCCCGCACCGCCTCGTCATCGATGACGTTGGCATCATAGGAAGGATCCTCCGGAAACAGGTAACTGGGCAACTCTTGTTTAAACCACTCGTGTTCTCTAAGGGAAAAAAAGAAATGAAACAGTGACTATAGAGCAAATGAGCCCTGCATCTACTCATGGACACCCGAGGCATGTCTCACTCTACGAACTACAGCCTAAAGGTGATACTACAAGCCAGAACCTCAGCTCACGTAATTGTAAACCGGCACTTTTTTCCATTTCAGTGGCAATACGGCGATCAACAGCAGTTGAAGATTGGATCTGTTACCTTTCATGATGTCTTGGTATTCAGTTAGCCACACTCTGCCTCAAGATATTGTTCTGGCCTGGGTGTAGCAGAGTTCAAAAAAGGAACGAATGTGAAAACGGAGTGATCATACAATGCCTTGATTTGACAGCTTGACCAACATTTGTTAACACGCAGATACCAACAGCGTGTGCTTCCTTCAGATCATGCTGCTGTAGTAGTTTGGGGTCTTTCTGATTTAACTGCTAACAAGTCTGCCCACTGTACAAAATGGTCACTGCAAAACAAGGCAGGACTCACTTGCAACCGCTGCGTGTGCAGCTTTCTTCTGCCTGTTAGGATCTCGACAGAAACCCACAAATATGTTAGATGGTTTTAGTTACTACTGTCCCGATGTGGATATAAAGCAATCAAGTTCAGATCTCCAGAGATATTGAGATGCCTACCTCCCAGGGATTGGCAAGAAAACAGGTGGGAGTTAGGTCCCTAAATATCTTGGAGAACTAAATTTCCACATCCCATTCTCAACCACAGTTCTTTCCCATGTGCTGCTTTTTTACATGTTATTAAATTCTGTCATCTAAGTGACTTGAGAAATAAAAACAGCATTTACAGCTTAGATTTTAATGGAAGGCGTACTATAAATCCACCATTTGCAAATGTATTACAAACCCAAGAATTCCTCAAAGTCTCACTAACATTTACACACACATTTTAAAGAACCACTTAGATTTAATGATTACTATAAATTTCACAAACTATACCTCATCTCTGTTTTACAACACACTTCTGTAAAATTACTCAGTTTGTAAGAATCTCTAATTCTGGCGGTCAGGCCTGCATTTTTAATTATATTGAAAGGTGCAAATCTCAGCTCAAGATCCCAATGCTCATGTTATCCTGAATTTGTGTGGTAATACGAGCTGGACAAGGTTCACCATCATCACATTATTCCTAGATGCAGAAACTAGATTGCATTTCAAAGTGAGCCACTTCCCCTCATTAAGACACATTATTTTCATTTCGAGTTAATTTCTACAACTAAATCTATGCATCCCACTTTTCTTGCTCTTATATGGGGTGGAGATCAGATTTTTAAGGACAATTTACATTCAACTAGAATACAGAAATAAAGAGAAATATTTCAATTAAGCTACAGCTGATGAAGACAGATTTATTCATAATATTGCATCATGTGGTTGCCTTTGTCAGGTAGTATTCAGGATGTTTTAGACCAGAGGCAGGCAAAGTCTGGCCCGCGGGCCAGATTGGGCCCACGGTGGGCTCCATTTCCCAGCAGCACTCTGCCCACGTTACTGTGGCCAGTTTCCATGAAGTGGGGCATGGTGGAAATGATCACAGGGGGCATGGTGGAAATGATAGCCTTCCTACTGTGGATGCTGAGCTGGTGCAAAACCAGCTAGAAAAGCCAGACATTTATAAGCCAGCAGGACCAGACGGACTTTACCTGAGAGTGCTGATGGCGCTGGCTGAGATCACTGCAGAAGCCCCGGCAAAGCTCTTTAAGAAATCGTGGCACACAAGGGAGATCCCTGAGGACTGGAAGAGGGCCAACATTGTGCCCATCTTCAAGAAGGGGAAGAAGGAGGACCTGGACAACTATAGGCCAGTCAGCCTAACCTCTTTCCCAGGGAAAATCGGGGACAAACTAATTAAAGAATCTATGTGCGATATGCTTGTTGAGGTTTAGATGCTGAACGACAGCCAGCATGGCATTGTCATGGGTAGGTCTTCTCTTACCGATCGCATCTCCTTCTACAAACAGGTCTCTCGCCACTTGGACGTGGGAGAGAAGGTCGACATTATATACCTAGACTTCCAAAAAGCTTTTGATCTAGTATCCCATGATATCCTTGTGGAAAAATTGGAAGACTGTGGGCTTAACTGCTCAACAGTTCAGCGGGTGGAAAACTGGCTGCATGGTGGGACCCAGAGAGTTCTCATGAACAGATCTGTGTCATCCTGGTGAGAAGTGGCCGGTGGTATCCCTCAGGGGTCCGTGCTTGGACTGGTGCTTTTCAATACCTTTACCAATGATTCGGATGTGGGGGTGAAAAGCTCGCTGGCCAAGTTTGCGGACGACACCAAGTTATGGGAGAGCGTGGCCACACCAGAAGACAGGCTGCAGATACAGGCGGACCTGGACAGGATGGAGAACTGGGCAGACCGGAACCAGATGAAGTTCAACACTCAGAAGCGTAAGGTGCTCCATCTGGGGGTGAACAATCCCCAACAAACCTACAGGCTTGGTGGAAACAATTTGACTTGCACCACGGCCGAAAGGGACCTAGGGGTAGTGATCGACCATCGCATGAACATGAGCTGGCAGTGCGATGCTGTGGCCAGCAGGGCAAGCAACACGCTGGCATGCATTAACCATTGCATCTCATGCAAAACTAAGGAAGTGATACTCCCACTGTACTCTGCACTGGTGAGACCGCAGGTGGAGTACTGCATCCAGTTTTGGGCGCCGCACTTCAACAAGGATTTGAAAAAACTTGAGAGGCTCTAAAGAAGAGCCACCTGTATAATCAGGGACTTGCAAGACAAGCCATACGAGGAGAGGCTGAGGGACTTGGGCCTCTTCAGCCTACAGAAGAGAAGGGTGAAAGGGAACTTGGTAGCGGCATAGCGCTACATCAGGGGAGTATATCAAGAACTTGGTGAACAGCTGTTCACCAGGGCACCCCTGGGGAGACCAGGACCAGTGGATACAAACTCCTGGGAGGGCGCTTCAGGCTCAATTCCAGGAAAAACACCTTCACAGTCAGGGTGTCCAGACTGTGGAATAAACCCCCTCCAGTAGTCCTACAGTCACCTACCCTGGAAATCTTCAAAAGGAGACTGGACAGTCACCTCACTGGGGTCACCTGACTCCACTTGTCTTTTCCTGCCTAGAACAGGAGGACTGGATCTGATGATCTACAAGGTCCCTTCCAGCCCCTAACAATCAAAAAGACCCCAGGAGTAGTGTGCCATGATAGCACGGGGCCAGGGTTTCCGTGGAGATCAGCCCCAGCAGCACTGGCAGGATGCGCAGCTGGGCCGGGAGCTGCTCTGGGGCTGGGATCTTGCAGTGCTGACAGCATGGTCCAGAGCTGTGACCCACTGCCCTCATGCCCTATGCAAGGATATGCACGGAGATCACAGTTCTGCCCTGGCTGCAGACCATGCTGTCACCAGTGCAAGGTCCCAGCCCCGGAGTAGCTCCCTACCCAGCTCCGCACCTTTCCAGCACTGCTGGGGCTGGTCTCCATGGAAACCCTGGCCCCACACTGTCATGGTGCTGCTGCTCCTGGGGTCTCCATGGAAACCGACTGCAGCAACATGGGCAGGGGCTGCCGGGAAATGGAGTCCAGCCACTGGCCGGATCACCATTTTGCCTACCTCTGCTTTAAACAATTCAATAATGCTATATAAAAAGTCCCAGTTACTTTCCAGAATACATATATGACCATTTGTAAGACATGCTATGTACCACAGCTTGCCTATCAGCCACGAGGTGTTTGCTGCGACTTGGGATGCTTGGCATTACCTCATGTCCTTGATAGTTGCTCGTTTAAGCGGGTCGACCTGCAGCATGTGCATGAGGAGAGTGGCAACGGACCGGTTGAGGTATTCGGGGATGTAAAATACGCCTCCACGGATCTTCTTAAAGAGTGTGGGTACGTGTTCATCATCAAATGGGAGAGTGCCGCAGAGAAGAGCATAGAGAATCACACCGCAGCTCCAGATATCCACCTCAGGGCCAGCATACAACCTAAACCGAGTGAAGGTAACAGAGAAGATTTCATCTCCCCGCTTTATCTGCTTCCCAATGTTTCTCAAGTCAGTCCGACGTGCTCTGTAGTACAGGGCAGAGGGCATCCATGTAGCAGGGTGGTCAAATGTTTCATGGCACCTCCCTGCACCTTGACCCCTGCAGTGGAGAGCACAGGCTGTGGCCGCTTCGTTCTGATGTTGCTGCAGATGATTTTAAAAGGCTAGGAGCCAGGTTTGCTAACAAGCCTTTCCAGCAGCTCTGTTAATGGGTTGCTCTCATGTTGCTGAAGGAGTCAAACAACAATATTGGGTCATCCACCAAGGCAGACATAACTACCAGCTGATATTATAGCTGTGTGTATTGATTTTCGGTTTAAGGAGCTTATACATTGGTATAAAAGCACTCCGGCTTTTGACAAGTTGTTAATTAGGTCCCTAGTTATTCCAAAGTTTTGGCATAACTGCTTTTTCACTACCATAGAGAAAGCTGCTCTGCTCTTTTTCCTGAACAAGGTTTTCAGCAGTTGGTCTCTAGACATACAAAGAATATCTCAATAATAGCCTCCATTTTCAGAAATGCTTGTCACCCAGCAGCTCCTATTGCTAGTGGACGTTGCTAAGTCTGTGGGAAACATGGCCAATTATTGACATGCCCAAGTGTGCCTACGACGAGGTCCTACTGCTGGCAGTCTTGGGACTCACGTACTTCTGCTAGCATTCAGACTGTACGATAATCCCCGATTTGATTTTTTTTTTAGAACCAAAATAAGGTACATCATCATTGCCTGACACTCTGTCCTTTCATGCTACAGCACAGCCTGAACCTTGAATCTGTCTGCATGCTCTGGTTTCCTATACAAATGACCACTCTCCATGCTATGTGGAATAGAACTACAAAGGTAACTCCAATAGGCTGCTCTCCCTTTCAAAACAGAGCATGCTGGGAAACCTTTCAAGTTTATAAAATAAGAGTCACTAGTAGTGTCTGGGAGAATTTCTGATGCAGGGAAGGTGGGGCACTGTAGAAAAGGCCTCACCAGATTAACCTGATTTGGAAATATAAGGGCATTTTTTTGGGGGGGGGGGGGGTGGTTTAAATTTATATTTGTTTCTTCTGTTAATAATAAAGGGTTTCCCTTGAGTCCTTGCAATGCTTAGTCTCTTCTCTCAGATTCAGAAGCCAGTACCTGGCTTGTCTGGCAATGCCTTATCTCATATGCTACATGAATGAAATAGTTTTTGCATTCTCTTAAAGGTTACGTGGGAAGGGTAAGCTTGAATTGAAGCTGTTTGGAGCTAGGATAGCAATGGACTCTGGCTTTGCTCCCTCTCTGGCCAGTATGACCCATTCATCCCTGTAACTGAGCTATTGCAACAACTAGTTTTGCTGGTGGTAGTCCAATTCCTAGAATATCATGCCACATTTTGCCCTGGCATAGAGTGAATGATCTTAATCAAAACAAGTCAGCTTGAACTAAGTGCTCTGTTGGTAGGCTGCTGCAAGTCTGATACGGAGTAAAAGCACTGGGATTTTGCTACGCTAACAGGCAAACAAGACATGATTAAAAAAAATAAATGATGGGTGACTGGGAAGAATGTGGTCAAGAGGAATACGGACATGACTTGAGAGGTATATCTGCACTGTACAATGTAGTGGCCTGTAAAGAAAACCAAATTGACTCAGGTATTTCTACTTGACTCTGTATTGCACTGTGTAGGCTTGTCCTAAATTAGGAAATCCTTGTTTTTAATCTTGATTCTGCCACTGACTGACTGCACAGAATGGGGCAAATTAATTCATGACTCCATGACTTTGTTTCTCCGACTGTAAAAAGAGAAAGGCAGTCATTCCATGTGAATATGAGGGAAATAAATTCATATGCATGCAGTGTTTTGAATATGTAACGTGCTATACAGCTGCTGAATACCAGCAGCACTGCAGTGCGTGACAACAGATTTTTGTTTCTCATTAACGTAACAGGAAGTTATGATGGCAGCAACCTATTCATTGGAATAAAAATGGCTTAAAACAAAGCAGGAGACAAGATTTCTCAGATGGAGTAGCTGTCAAGCTATGGGAAGGTGGTAAGTGAACCTGGTTGTTTTATTAGTAAATAGCTTTCCTTCCCCACACAGCATTTTGTATTATAGATACAGACAATGTCAAAGATGGATGAATACACATTTTTAGAGGACTGGGAGAAGCAGCCTCTTTGAATGTAAAAAGCAATTAGTTAGGGTCAAAAATGTATTTTTTCTATTCTTTAATTTGATATATGCCAACAAACATTTGCTCTCTAATAACTCCTTAAAAATATTTATATTCAGGAACACAGTATTACCAGTTTTAACATCAAAAAAAGAAGCCATCAACAGGCCTTTTGGTTTTAAAACTAGTTCAGTTCAGTATTTAAAAATGCGGGGAAAGATTCTGTCATTTTTTCCAGCTGTGAAAAGCTGTTCATGAGGCAAGAATAAATGCAAGAGTCCCACCCATATGCCTACTTTGATTACGGTGAGTTTTTCCCCCCCAGTTGTATATCTAGGGGATCGGACTTGAGGATCTGTTCAGGTCCCTTCCGACCCTAGAAACTATATCCTACCTTCCAGAAATGACTTCAGGAGCTGCATAGTTTGGGGAACCACAACTCGTTCGCAGAAATTCCCCGTCCGACATCATGTTAGACAACCCTTCAAAAACAAACAAAAATGCATAGTCTGACATCACAATAGAGGACCGTAAAAAACCAAGATTCTTATAGAATGGATCACAAGCTTTGAAAAGAAGGGAAAAAGAAGTAGAAAAGGAAGGATATGATAAAAAAATACATTTGTGGGGCATTACTTCTTATGAATGATTAAAAAATTGTTTATCAGATGCCTCAATCTGGTAATGAGCGTTATTAATATTATGTTAAGTAGTAGCGTCACTTGAAGCTTCCAGTCACTGTTCATTTGTAAAATAAAATGACCCCCAACAGGCACTACAAAAGGAACAGGCATATGAGATTAGATGTTAAGGGGCCAAAGTCATTCCTGAGATAACTGCACGGAAGTCTGCCATGAATATTAATGAGCTAAATATACATTTCACTGTAATTTCTCTTGCTACTTCATTGTTAGAAAACTCATTTACTTTATAGCACAAACACAAAAGCTCTCTACCTATTAAACTGTTCTTGGAGGGACACAACTTACAAAGTTGGGCTTTTCAAGTCAAGAAATTGCTAGTGGCTCTAAAAACAGACTCTGGGTTTTGTAAAGCATGTTACACTGACAGCAAGTGGCTTGTAGCTGGCTACATTTCTGGAATGCTGTTGGGGTCACATACCAAAATCAGCTATCTTGGCATTCATGTGTGCATCTAGCAGCACATTCTCTGGTTTCAGGTCTCTGTGGACAACCATATGCCTGTGACAGTAATCCACTGCAGAGAGAATCTGCTGGAAAAGGCGTCTAGCTTCTGCCTCTTCGACCTATAAAACACAGGGGAAACCGTGTTAAACGTTTATCTGAAACTTGACCTGGCAATAAAAGCTTTGGTTCAGTAAAAAGCCAAAAAGTTTTATGAATCTCAGGTAAAATTACAATAAACTTATTACAGCACTGTAAGCCAAACCAGGATATAAAGCTATTTTTTCCCCTTGCATTTGAAAATGCATTTGTGTTTTGAAATAATAAAGCTTATAACTAGCTGTAATGACATGAAAGGAGGAAAAGCTAAATTTAGATTTAGGCTATTAGGGAGAACTGCAGAATAGTGAGTGCTATTAGAGAGTAGCCTGGCTTCTCAAGGGAATCTATAGGAGCTTTATTATGTGGGGAATATGGACAAAGCATGGCACAATATTCAGTAGAGACCAGTTCAGCACCCAGAGACTATGCACTGGCTTTGTAAAGGTTACAGAGGCAGCAGGTCTATGACTCTATAATCAGGAAAAGAATGAGAAGGGAAATTAGTAATATGATAGGTTTAAGTATATCGATAATTTTATCATCATTTCTTCCGTGAAAAAATTACCTTTCAAAGTTCGGAAAGGTCCTAACTTAGTATTTGAGAAACCAAGTAATCTCTATAAACTGGAAAAAAAATGCTTAAAATCAGAATTTTTTTGCTGAATTTAAATAGACTATTTTCAGAAATAGCTCATTTTCAGAAAACAGTTTAGTACCGAATGTATCTTGTGGCAATACAAAAAAGAGCCCATTAATACTGTGAGCTGAGATTCTACCAGCCTAATTCTGGGACCTCTCCCCCTCACCCCTCATTAGTCCACCTGGCATTTTCCTGTCCCTCGACCTATCAGAAGCATCAAGATAAGGGAATAACTAGTGATTTTTTGTGTGTGTAACTTTAGCAGGCGTTTTTTTCTTTTTTTGCAAAAAATGATATGCGGTCTTTGGCTCTTTTGTTGTAACACATCATGGAGTGATTGGTAAAAGATGTGCACAACTATCTCAGGTCAAATACAAGGGATTCCAGATGGGAACACTAGGAATCCAGTTCTATTTTTGGCCGTAACAACCTTAGAAGTGCCTCGCTTAGCTAATCCATGTTATTGCTAAGCACTATCCTCTTCCCCACAAATATTTGGGTTGACACGACACTGCTACTTACACGTCCATGCTTACAGATGTAATCAAATAATTCGCCACCAGATACATATTCCATTACCATGAAAAAATCAGTTGGAGTGCTGATAACCTGGTACCTTTAAAAGAAAAGAAAGGTTTTAGAAAGACCTTCTTAGGAAGAACAGGGAAATATTTTTAAATAGGTTATTAGAAAGTTTCTAGAAAAGAGCATCGATCTTATATTAATTATTATATTAATGTATTGATCTTATATTAATTATTGCTTTCCATTTCTGAAAAGCAGGCTCTTGTATTGCAAGATGCAAACAAAGGAACACAATCTCTTTCTGTGGTCTCTTGAAAGGATCTGTTTCACAGATTTACCTTTTTTTCTTAAGCTTTAATATAATCCTTTGAAGTCTCTGCTAGATAAGCCTATGTGTAGGACTAACCTGATTTTCATATTTCCTTTTGGGCCAAGATTTACAGCAATGCCTTAAGAAGCAGGCTGCATTCAAATGCAAGAAAGAACACTGGACAGATATTTGGCTGGGGTGATATGACCCCGACACCCGTTCCTGCCCGGGGCAGGCGGTCGGACCTGATGATCCGTTTAGGTCCCTTCCGACCCTAAGCATTATGGTACTATGATACTGTGAACATTTGAACTCGTTTTCTTTTCTCCACATCCTGAGGATCCAGGACAAAAGAACTCTGGATGTCAGTAGGAGAGTCTTTCAAAAATACCAAAAAAATTATGGAAAGAATGTAAAAAATGTAAAATGTAAATTCTAAAATAAAAATAGAAACGGTGTTTAAAATAACCCTAATCTTACAAATCCATTATCTACCCTCACGCAAGAACTGCGAACAAAGTCTGTACATATACCCTAATTGCAAATGAAGTCTGTCCGTGCCCTAATTCCCAGAACGACACAAACTGGCATAAGTCCATTGGCCTTAATGGAACTACAGCAATTTAGAAAAACATTGGCTAATGATCCAGCCTGTTTTTCTTTTACCCAAATGATGTGTTTGCATTGCTCATTGCTGGATTTCTTCAGCCTGTAAATTTTATTTGAAGTGATAATATTTCCTTGAAGAGATTTGGAATGTAAATTCCTGATGTGGGGTAAAACCTTCAAAAGTTAAGAAAACCTTACAGGAGTGCTTTGAGATCCTGAAATCCATCTGATTACTGTCACAGTCTCTGATAACTTATTACTATAAACAGGGGGGGGAAAAAAAACCCAATTAAAAAGGGAAAGTGTATGTACTGGAGTTCTCACTTGCCTTTCTAACTAACTTCTAGATTCTGTTACCTTAGATCAGGCTTATATTCTTCGCTTAGAAAAGAAAATACAGCCTAAAATTAAATCTATGACAAATGTGTGAACAGGTGTGAGTCTGTAGGGTGCCAGAAGCATCTCTAAGGGGCAATTTATGTTGTTTGATTCATGAGATGGTCCCAATCTGTTCTTATACCAGTGTGTGCTACTGTGGAGTAACTATCAACAGATACTCCAGAGTTAGTCATTTAATTGGACGAAGAATTTGGCCCTTTGCCTGTAAGAACAATGTACTCACTAAATCTCTCACCAGTTTTAAGGGTGATCTAAACAGCAGATCACCCTTCCAACTGCTATTCAACAACTTTGTCAGAACTGAAAAATGTGGCAGGCTACTACTGTGGCTCAAATAAAGTTTTGAGACTTCTGACTATTAACTTCAGTAATCAGACTAGACCTTTATAGGGGAGATACATAGTTACCCTGTGGTATACAAAATTAAGGGCTTTGTTACACCTTAAGCTGTGAGCCACACAAATGTTGATTGGTGTTATTGCTAGCTCGAGTTTGGAGCAGTTATACCCTTGGTCTAGACACCTTCTCTGGTTGTCCCCCTCCTGCAGACCTGTGACTAGCCACTAGAAGCCTGGTGAATAGGAGGACTTGGAGATGCAGCTGTGAGTTGCTACTAGAGGGCTGGTAAGGCAGGACAGGCATCTATCCCTGCTCTACAGGCGGGGGGGGAAGAGATCCTGGGATACTGGAGGACTTCAACTTGGGCAGAGCACCTAAATGGAACAGAAGCTGGGTAGTACGGATTAGAGATAACCCTGCCCTGGAGTGGTGTAACTTTGACCTCCATAACAAGTGCTTCAAACCACTTTAAGGTGTTAATGTGCAGACAGTCCAGGGGGTAAGAGGTCCAGAAGCAGCCCAAAATTACTGTGTAACAAGGCTCTAAGTGTCAGTCTTGAAAACACTTGCCTGAAAGAGAGTATGGTTATTTTCATTTCCTGGTTGTCAAGCCATTAGTTCATGAATCCTATTGACTTACGACCAGCATTTCATCTTCTGAACCTGATTGTGCATGTATTTCTCAAGCAAAATTCTCAATACAGTACAGGAAGATGAAGCGAAAACAGGAGGGAGAACAATACCTCCCACTGAGTCCTACGAGCAGGCGACGGGCTATCGGTTCACATGGAGATCGTGACTACTTCGCAGAAGCCTAAGGAGTTTGCATAGGTGACAATGTCTTTGATAGAAAAAAAATCAATTAAAAGGGAAAGTGTATGTACTGGAGCTCTCACTTGCCTTTCTAACTAACTTCTAGATTAGGATCTTGAAGACGTTGGAAGATTTGGCAGCAAAAACCTGACTACATGCTTTAAGTGCAAGGGTTACTGTCAGGAATCTCAATGAAGTCAAGTCAAATTAAGAACATACATCTGTGGAGGGTAAAGGACTTATTTTATAGCTTGTGTAGAGTCACAACCAGAACTGGACAAAAATAGCTGGATTCAAAGCCCTTTCCAGACACCTGATAGCCCAGAATTGCCATGCTGAAGCCTTTGAAATCAATGGTAGATTGGCACTGATTTCACTGAGCTTTGGATCAGTTTTCCAAGGAAGAGAAGTGCCAATTAACTTGCTAAGTATTACAAAACACTTTGAATAAACAGTGAATTCTATTCAACCCGTCCTGTTCTCTGTCATACTTGTCTATATGCAAAAAAAAAATTATACTTACACAAAATAAAGTAATGAGTGATTTACTAAAACAGGATCCAGTCAAGAAAACACCTTCTTGACTGGAATAAAACTGAAATACGCTATGAACAGATGGGAGCAGGAGCATGGGTACTTACAGTTTGATAATATGAGGGTGCCGAAAGAGTTTTAGATTTTGAATTTCTCTTTTGATTTTCCCAACCACATCCAAGCTGCGAATTTTCTGTCTGTTTAAAATTTTTACTGCTACTTTATGCCCCGTCAGCTGGTGTTCTCCAACTAATGGAAAGAGAATATTACAATGTCACTAAAGAGAAAGCTATGACTTGTAGAAGTTAGGATGCTGAAACAGGTGGTTTTTAAGGATAAAATGCAGCAGGGTCATACCGAGTAAAGCAAAAGACAAGGTTGGGGACTCTTAGGTCTACCCAGCAGACTACTGCTTTGATTTCACGGCACAGAGGATTAATATAGAAAGGTCACCTCTAGTTACTGATACAGGTCCAGCTCAGGTCGGCATGCTCTCCTGAAGATGATTCAGTTCCCTAGATTAAATGATTTTGGTAATGTCCATCCACTGCCCAACTGACTTTACACCTCAGCCCAGATGTGAATCTCAGCACAAAACCCAAATACACTTTGAAAAAAAGCCTTGGAACGTAAAAGGATAAGGGGCACTGAAACTCAGCACATGTCCTACAGTTTGGTTTCTGAGGCAGTCTTTCACCTTGAATCTGTGAAAGGGCTGAGCATGTGATGTTCTCATAGCTCCTCCACCCTTTGCCTGGGGAGAGAGATTGGACCTCAATGTCTCTGGAGTCCCATAAAGACCACTCAAAATCCTGCAAGCTCTGCTGGAGGATCCTCAGCCCGTTAAAACAGTTTTTGGTATAAACATTTTACCTTGGAATCGAAAAGGCGTATAAAAGTTTTCTATTCGTATTTTATATGTCACCCTTTGGGCCCTATGAATACTGCCAACCAAACTCATCACACTATAACCACGTGGTCCCGTCTCAGAAGCTCCACACAGGCATTCATTATTTAAAGAATTTAGTGAACACATAGAAAGATCAGCATTTATTTTAGAAAAATCAGGCAACAGATTGTATGCTGCCATTGCTTTGCTGTACGTAAGGTCCTCTGGGAAGCTTGCCTTCACTTATGGGAAAGAGCTTCCAAAAGACCAGGGAAGAAACGTACTAACACAAGGTCTACATAACATCTAAATTCCACATAGGTCTCAGCGAACTTATACGCTGAAGTAGGACTTAAGTCAGGGGTGGGCAATTATTTGGGCCCGTGGACCACATAGGCTGTTCTAGGGAGCTGCCGCGGGCTGGCTGGCACCTCTACCCCCTCCCCGGAACATCCCAGAGCCCGCGCACCCTGCGACTCCTCCCCGACCGTCAACAGCACATAGCCCCAGCCCCGACTCTGGCTTGCCCCGCACCTCCTGCGGCCCCCCTGCCCATGCTGAACAGCGCCTGGGCAGGAGCTGCTGCTCGTTGCGGGGGAAAAGTGAGCCCTCCTCCTCACCGCTGTCAGGCACTTCTTACTGAAGCTGGCTGGAGCCCGTGCCCGGGCTGCCCTGAGGCTCCTCTCTGCCGCCGTCACCACTGCCTCCAGGCCGCCCAGTGGGGCAGCAGTGGCAGTGCAGAGGGGGCCACAGGGCAGCCCGGGCGTGGGCTCCAGGCGGCTGCAGCAAGAAGGGCTTGGCAGTAGCAATGGGATGGGGCTGCTTTTTGCCCATGCCGAGCAGCAGCTTCTGCCCTCCAAAAGCAGTCCAGCTGTGGAGCCACCCCAGCCCTGTTGCATGCCCAAGGGGTGGCGGGATGCACCGCAGGCTGGAAAGCACCTGCCAGGCGGGACTGAGGGACCCACTGCAGGCTGGACAAAGTGCTTGAGGGCCGTATTTTGCCCACCCCTGACTCATGTGATTCATGAGCCTTAAACTAGCCCTTTCGGCAAAAATAAATTTCAGTGCAGTCTGAATAACTAAGAACATTGGCAAATTTGACACCGTTATCGTGTCTCTGAAGTATACTACTTTAACCATATAGTCCCAGAACACGAGAGGTAGACTCCTCCATTAAAAATCCTCCATTCTAGGAGGTTCCTGGCCGAGATACAGGACCTCCACTTAACCCAGGAGGTGCACGGTCCCACCAGAGGAAATGCCCTGTTGGACCTGGTCCTGGCCACAGGTGATGATCTGGTAAGGGGGCTCCAAGTACTTGACCACCTGGGTGATAGTGATCATTGCTTGCTGGAATTCATCATCCAGCGCAGGGTGACAAGGGCCTGCAGCAAGGCAGTAGCCCTAGACTTCAAGAGGGCCAACTTCAATGAGTTGAGATTGGTGGGAGATGCACTGGGGTTCTCGAGGGCAGGGGAACTCAGTGCCCAAGATGAGTGGTCGTTCCTTAAAGAGACAATACTCAGGGCCCAAAGGGTGACAATCCTAACAAGAAGCAAGGGGGCAAGAGTGCCCAAAAGCCTCCCTGGTTCACCAAGGATGAGGAATGCCTGGTTGTCAAAAAAGAAGGCGTACACCCGGTGGAAGGCGGGGGCTATCTCCAAAGAGGAGTATACCTCCACTGCTCGGGCCTGTAGGGGGGCTGTTAGGAAAGCTAAGGTGGACATAGAGCTAGGACTAGCGTCCAAGATCAAGGATAATAAAAAGTCCTTTTTCAAATATATAGGGAGGATGAAGAAGGCACTGGGAAATGTGGGGCCCCTGCAAGATATGCTGGGCAATCTGGTGGTTGCGCCAGAGGAGAAGGCAGACATCTTTAACAAATTCTT
>NW_005842163.1:813173-821616 GCF_000455745.1 Alligator sinensis | reverse complement strand
GTCTTTAAGAAGTGGCTCGATGCCTACCTGGCTGGGGTCACTTGAGCCCAGTTTCCCTCCTGCCCAGGCAGGGGGTCGGACTTGAAGATCTACAAGGTCCCTTCCAACCCTTCTTCTATGATTCTATGAAAAAGAAATACTCAAGACAATATGCCCGAGTGATCTTTTTGCTTCTAAGGTTACACCTGAGGATACATGACATGGTATCCTATGGGCCAGATCTGGCCTGCAAAGCCATTGGATCTGGCCTGTGAAGCTGGGGCTTCAATGGCATTTGGTGGCATGGGCTTAGTCCACGCCATGGCCCAAATGAGTGTCAGGGAGAGGTGGGTGCAGTGAGTAATGCCAGCCCACCTCAGAAACAATCTTGGCCATTTGGGCCTACTGCCAGAAAAGACTGCTGACCACTGTTGTACAGTATGTAAAAATTAGGTCAACTGAGCCTAAAGGTGCAATAATGGCAAAGGAGAATAGACATCATCACACAAGGGTAGAGAAAATCTCAACCTGATCTTCAAAATAGAATTCCACACACTGGAATAAGTACATACGATTACCCCATTTGAAGGTCAAATCCTACAGCTCCAATTCTGCGGGGCTCCCATTTACGCTTCCTAAATCACACTTCACAGCTCTTGAATAATGCAGTGAGAAAACACATCCGAAAAGACTAGTAGCATCCCCTGGTTTTAAGGGCAGTGTCGAAGCCACAAACTTTAATTCATGTTTTCAAAAAGAGAAAGGCAGAAAGGAAGATAATGCTTCTTGTTTCCTACTGAACATGCTGAGACTAATTTCATTTTCATCCATCTAAAGTGGCAGCAATGCCACAGAGGTCCACCACTTCAGTAGAGATGTAAAGTGAGAGCTGTCCTCTTTCACTGCCTAAGCAGGCTTTTCTATAAAATGCTTCATATGTACAAAGTTCAAACATAACAAAATTAAATCTATCATGGTGATAAGGCCTCTGGTAATAATATTTAAATAGCCACTGACTTTAAAACTTTTAACACCCGTTTTTCATCCGTAATGTTAGAAATGACAAGGGGAAAATATCAAAGACCTTGGGCCCTGATTCTGCAAACTAATCAACTCTGTAAACAGTGGATAAAATCTTCACCCTCCCTTAGTCATGCAAAGTCTTGACATGGACTTTACAGGACAGGATTGCAAGTTGCAAGTTGTCTCATTGCTACTTAATGCATGTAATATTAAGCATATGTGTACCTCTTCCAAAACTGAGGTCTTAGAATATTGTATTTTGCTTTAGCTTTACTTCAGTCAAAATAAATCTACAGTTTGTTCATAACTGCACGTTGATAACTTCCTTGTATGAAAAGAGATCACCAATCTGATCTAGAACAAGGGGAAACCACTATTAGTTGACATATTTTAGTGGATTAAAATCAATGTATATTTTAAAAGCTGATTTGTGATTAATGTAATTGTGGATTTGACTAAGGCTAGGTACAGACATTCAAAAAGCCTGAGGCAAAACTGATCTAAGTAACACCGTTTTCTATAAGCGGCATAGTTTAGATCAGTAGCGAACAGAACACATGTCAAAAATCTCATGGTGCTTTTAAAATGGTGAACTATAGACAGATGTTTAGGTTACACCGAAAACTTCTTTACACTAAAAACCATAATGGTAACATTTATAATCAGGAAGGCCATGTAATAATACTTTGAAACAGTAAGGAGTTAATAACTGTCTTATGGACAAACCCTGCTATTAAAATATGAACATCCTAAATTGCTAACAGCTTTAAAGAGAAGATCATTAGAAGCATAATGCAATGCCTGAATGTGTACAGATGACCATGAAAAGGAGTGTGTGGTAACACTGCTACCATTCAGAGTGAGCAAGGTCACTATTATTAGCTAAGAGATAAGAACTGCCTGAGATTCTCTCCTCATTAGGAGTATCCTAAAAATAAAACACTTTGCCCCACTTGAAAATAAAATGCTCCTTTGCATGTCCATTTTAGACTTCACAATAGTAAAAAACAAACAGAAACAAATAAGGACAGTGAAAAGCAATGCATTTTGTATAATAAGAGCAATTCGGGATCCAATGCAGGATGAGGCAGATATGTCACTCTCACTGTGCAGTGTACTGAAAACACTAGTAATCACTATTAGAAGGCATGTTCCCGGATGGATATTTGCACTCCTGAGATTTGGGAAATTACAGCATCCCAGGGGTTGCCCTAATTTATGACATCGTACCGTGCCATACTTATGGACTTCTCTATAGCCCCGAACCTCTAGAGAACTGTATGCTAAGAAATTCTTCTTCTATACTGGGGCATCCATGGAAAATGTTAATGTTTAGGACCTATTAGGGTGACCTCATATTGTACAAGCACGGGGGGTTCTGGGGGGTTCCTCTTGGTTTGTGCAGCCCTGTTCTGGCTAATACTGGTGTTACAAAGGAAACCGGTCTGTCTTCCAACCCAGTTTGTACATAGGGTACATGCTGCACAGTAGGAGGAGGGATGAGAAAGGGAACCTGAATAGATAGCTTCAGATCAAGGTCTACAGCCCCTGTATCAGGAATGGATAAACCCATGTGGGACACGACTTAGCTGAGGTTGTAAGCCCCACGCTTCACCAATCAGCCACACAATGGACGCATCTACACATGCAATTAATGTGACCAAACATACTCCGGCTCAATCTGAGCCAGAATAGAATAATCCCAACATCACCATCTACACGTGCATTTAAGCACGGTAATTTACTGCACTGCCGGATACCAATTATTAGACCTACTTCACCTTACTCGTGACATGGTCTCTTTTTTATGTATCACCTAATCACCGATATACTAGAGAAGGTCTGAAAGAAAGAATTAAAATAACAATACTAATGTTCCTGAATGGTTTCTCTTCCTTTCATCCTTGATAAACAGCATACAACTCTGTGGTTTATTTTTTTAGTTCAGCACATTAATAATTAAAAATAAAGTCTGTTTTGTAATCCATCTTTTGATTACAGTAAGCATTAGATACAGAGATATTATTGTTTCAGTCCCCAGTGACTTGTTAAGCCTACTTGCATGTCTTAAGAGAGACAGAGACAAAGAGAGAATGTAATTTGCTGTGCAATGGGGACCTTTTAAGCACGTCAAGTTTTTAATGCCGCTGCTTCTAGCTACAGGAGACTTGCTATGTGCTTGGCTTGGTAGACTGCCGCCCCTGACCTTCACTGTATCTTTAGTTGGCAAAAGTATTAAATAGATCCACAAGCTAGCTCAGGCTGCTTGGTCTAGTTTGGAGGCTGGGCTCCGTCCAAAGATGCTTTGGAAGCTGCATGTATTGCCTAACGTGTATTATCTGGTTTTCACAAATGATGGCACATTAGTATTACTTTGGGTTTTAGGAATTTAGACTCAGGGATTTCATTTCCCCCCAGGTTCTTGGGTGATGTTGGTTCCTGCTCCCTGCACAGATCCTGGTAAAAAAGGTACTTCCAGCCCTTGAAGCTGGTCGAAGGAAGGTGACTGATCTTGGGTGGTGAATGTGATAAGGAACGAGGGGAGCAGCAGTCTGTACTCCCGAGGGAACTGCAGGAATCCCATAATAATGTCATGCAGAGAGGTTCCCCAGGCCAGGATAGGAGAAGGAATTATCTGGCATATTTTCTCTTGACAATTTGTGGATTTCTGCTGGAAATTTCCATGGGAGTCAATGGAAATGGGGCGAGAAACAGTATGCAGCTATGGGGAGAAGGCTCAGACTGCAATTCTTTAAGGAGGAAAAGACCTTTCTTTAGCAATGCTGGTGCTGCTTCACCCACATAGAGCTGGGGTTGCAGGATGTCACCTTCTGCCCTGTTCCTTTGGGGGGGTTTACCCAAAAAGAGACTGCCATATTTTGTAACACATTTCTCCCCATAAAGAGAGGAGGGGGGTTCCCTTTAAAATGGGATCATCAACCCCCAAACTCCAATAATCCCAGATTATCAGTCCTGCTGCCAGCTCTTGGCACCTGCCGTAAAACACTAGGAAGAGGGTTTATTTTTCAGCCAGCCAAGCATTTGCTTTAAGTTATCCGATGCAATAAAAAGGGTGTATATGGATGGGGTGGGGGAAGCAGGGAAGGGAAGTAAGACAGGTTTGAATGGATTCTTTCATGTTCCTGGCAAATGACAGGCATTAGCTATGTGTATAACTGCACGTTGAATTGACCTCAGGATGCTCAGCAGGCTAGCAGAGATTCACCTTGTGGTGGAAACAATGGATGTGATTAATAAATGGAACAGCAGCAGCTATCCAGATCTTCCAGCAACAAGACAGCAAGCACAAAGGATAAGCACCAGCACTCTCAAACTCGGAGAAGTCAGGGCAAAAGGGACTTGATCTTTTTTTTTAAAGCCTACTGTTTCATCTGGACAGTGCACTAATCTCCATGTTTGGTAAGGATTCATCAGAGAACGCTAACAAGGCAAGTGCGGGCAAAATCTGTTTCTAAAAGTGGACCTTTCTGATTTAGCTAGTTTAGAAGTAGAAACTGGCCATGAAAAGAAATAATACTTCTCTTGCAATCAGCTGCAACTCATTAAAGTTTACACTAAATGCTAAAGGTCCCTGTTGGCCCAGCTCTTCAAAACAGATCCCTTTGAGCTCTTTAAAACAGATCCCGTCTCTTCCTCTACACATGGCTTTTGGTTGATGCAGTAAAGGCAAAGCATTTAAGATATCTGCACGTGCTACACCTAGAATACACGCGCTTATGGGAGAGATCTCCTATCCTAATAACTACCCCACTACCCTCCCTACCTCCACTCCCAAATTAAACACAGTGAAATCTGTTTAATGATGCACTGGGATAACTCATCATCGCTATGGTCTGATTAGTCAGTACACTGAATCCCCATTAGCGTCCCATTGATTTGTACACAAAACACTTTGGCGAGTTTATCTGTTACAGCACGGCCCGTTCCAAATGTACACACACTAAATCACAATAGATTTCCTTCTGATAATTAATTTGCTTGAAAGATATGATTTGCTTAAAAGATACGATTTAAGATATGATTTAATTTGCTTAAAAGATATACGCCCCCCAAAGCTCCTGTCAAGCCCACTGGTGCTTGCCAAGTGTTGGATACTCCAGCTTTTTTTGACTCGATCAGATGCAGACAATGAACCATAGCACCGTATTATCTTCCATTTTGGGATGATGAGCACGGTTCTCTCTAAGCTGTGTGCATGTGTGGCCGCGCACAATAAAAAATCATGTCACGCGATAACTTTTTAATGGCGCGCACACAGTGGTGTACCGATGGGGAGCAGTAGGGGGTCATGGACCCCTGGCACCAGCCTGGGGGGGGATGCCCAGTGCCATAGCAAGGGGGTGCTGATGCTCCCCCCACCACCACCGACTTCGCTTCCAGCTGCTCACCACCCACCCCAACCCAGCCATAAGCTGCTGCAGAGGAGGGCGGTGGGGTGGGGAGCACGCCGAGATACCCACGCACTCCCAGCCAGGATTGCTCACAGATCACTAAACCTTAAAGGGAACGTTGATGATGAGTCCATGTAAGAGCAGACAGAAAAAATAGTTGACTGATTATTTCATTCCCTCATAATCATGTAACTCTTAAAGAGTGAGCATGCCGCAATTTTCTTTCAAAAAAGTCCATTAAACATTTATCTGTTTCGTCAGACAGTTCTTAGGTAGTGAGTAGGAGTGCACATACTTTGCACTCAAAACTTCTGTAATTTTTTTCTTCCTTGTTAAAATGTCAAACATCATTGCTTACCATGTCTCGCTATGACATGAAAAATACATCTAGCAAAGAATTGAAAAGGACTAATTACTGGTAACCAGTCATCGTTACCCATCAGTCCCCTTGGAGTGATAATTAACCAGATTTTACTTTAGAAACAGGAACATCTGTAACAATGTTGTCCTAGTTCTTTACCCGAACCTTTGCTTGTCTGTCAAGCCATTGTCCTTTCCCTTGGTTTTTGCTTACCGCCCCTCTATTTTAGGGCTTGTCTTTGATGTGTGCTTGTGCGGTACCCAAGACCCTGGCTAAGCCTAATGAGTGCTGCTATAATATTACTGTTGTTATCTTTATAAGCAGTCCAAACCCCTGAGAAGGATCGAGTACACTTTTAGCCACGGACAGAGGTTTCTTTTACTATGTTCTTCAAAATCTCCAGCGGTGCTTTCCCAGCACCTCTAGGCGGCTCTTCCAAGGCTTCCCCTATGCGTATTATTAGGGACCTACCAAAATCGAGGCGGCAGGCAACTGATTTCATGAGTCAATTGCGGGGCCCACCACCACTTAAGCGGGCTTATTGTGGCAGGCCCCTCCCACGCCTCTAATTGGCACCGCTGATTGCCCGAGAGGGTTGTCCATCATATGGCCCCACCCCTGGTTGCAAACTGGCCAAGAGGGCCATCCGTCATGTGGGCCATCCCCCTCCCGCGGACTGGCTGAGGAGCCAGACCCAAAAATGGGCATCTCTCTGAACCAATCAGTGGTGAGGGGTGGGGGAGAGTGTAAAATGACATAGCCCCCCTTTTTAGTAAGAAAAAATGATGTGATATACTAAATATATATATATAATATCTATAATATATATAGCTTTAATCAGTAATTCATCATCTGTCTCCTTCCCGTCATATTCTTTTTAACACAAGTAATCCTAGCGCTTGTTTAGAGACAAATGCTGTCATTCCACACGTAAGCCTCACATCACGTTTCATCCCAGTTTGAACCCCCCACCCCCGAACCCACTTTGCATCTGTCAAACATGCCCTGAAAGCTTACTATAGTATCAGAAAGGAAGAAATTAGATTTTATTTTTATTTTCTTATATTTATTCTCCCTCTCCAGGAAAAGCCGTTTCTTAAATTAGAATGATGCTGCTTTAAACGTCTCTTTGGAAACTGCTGGCTGTTATGAAGGTCAGTGCCATATTTAGGAATGGCTTGGATAAATGGTCATTTATTCTTGCAGTTATGCAGTATGTGCAGTTTTGCATGATGGGGAACATTTATTATTATCATCATTATTGTTATTGTTATTATTGTTATGATTAACATTATCATTATTATTATTATTATTATCATTATTATCCGTATCATCATTATGGCTGTTGTTATTATTGTTGTTATGATGATCACTATCATAATTATCCTTATCATTATTATCATCACTATTATTATTATTATGATTATCACTATCATAATTATCATTATTATGATCGTTATTATTATTATCCATATCATCATATTATTATTGTTGTTATTTTTGTTATGATCATCACTATCGTAATTATCATTATCATCATCATTCTTGTTATGATTATCACTATCATAATTATCATTATTATTATTATCATTATTATTATCGTTATTCTCCATATCATCATTATTGTTGTTGTTATTATTGTTGTTATGATCATCACTATCATAATGATCATTATTATTATTATCATTATTATCCATACCATCATTATTGTCGTTGTTATTATTGGTGTTATGATCATCGCTATCATAATTATCCTTATCATTATTATCATCATTATTATTGTTATGATTATCACTATCATAATTATCATTATTATGATCATTATTATTATCCATATCATCATATTATTATTGTTGTTATTTTTGTTATGATCATTACTATCATAATTATCATTATCATCATTATTCTTGTTATGATTATCACTATCATAATGATCATTATTATTATTATCATTATTCTCCATATCATCATTATTGTTGTTGTTATTATTGGTGTTATGATCATCGCTATCATAATAATCATTATCATTATCATCATTATTGTTGTTATGATCATCACTATTATAATTATCATTATCATCATTATTCTTGTTATGATTATCACTATCATAATGATCATTATTATTATTATCATTATTATCCATACCATCATTATTGTCGTTGTTATTATTGGTGTTATGATCATCGCTATCATAATAATCATTATCATTATTATCATTATTGTTGTTATGATCATCACTATCATAATGATCATTATTATTATTATCATTATTATCCATACCATCATTATTGTCGTTGTTATTATTGGTGTTATGATGATCACTATCATGATGATCATGATCATTATCATCATTACTGTTGTTATTATTGTTGGTGTTATGATTATCACGATCATAATGATCATTGTGATCATGTTCATTCTGGCCTAGGTAGCGCCCATCCCCCCACCACCAACCCCCTTTTTGGGTTTTTTTGCAGTCTATTTTGCTCCCACCGTCCATCCAAGCCAAATCCCAAATGAAACTTCATGTTGCAATTCTGCCTAGGAAAAAAAGACAACCCCAAAAAGGAGCGTGCCTGCATTAGTATTTGCAAATCTTGCAGCCAGCAGAAGCCGCAGGCGTGCCCGAGCTGCAAAGGAGAGGCTGCGCTGCTCCGGTCCGTGCGTG
>NW_005842163.1:808902-812627 GCF_000455745.1 Alligator sinensis | reverse complement strand
ATTTGAGATGGGGGGGGGGGGGGGGGGGGGGGGGGGGGGGGGGGGGGGGGGGGGGTGTGAGACGAGCAGACAAACAGAAAACTAGGCAGACCAAAGAGATCAGATTCACCCAAAGGACCGTATGAGACCCACTTAAATAGCTGGGAATTGTTTTTAAAATGGTTAGGAACTTAAGTGGGTCTAATAAAAGAGAAGAGATTCACCCAAAGGACCTTATGAGACCCACTTCAATAGTTGGAAATTAAAAAAAAAATTGTTAGCAACTTAAGTGGGTCTTAGAGGTCCGATTCAGCCAAAGGACCTTATGAGACCCACTTCAATAGCTGGAAATTTTTTTACAAAATTGTTAGCAACTTCAGTGGGTCTAATAAAAGAGATCAGATTCACCCAAAGAACCTTTATGAGACTATTTAACCTTAAGTAGTTAACTAGTTGGACATTTTTAAAAAATTGTTAGCAACTTAAGTGGGTCTTAGAGGTCAGATTCACCCAAAGAACTTATGAGACCCACTTAAATAGTTGGAAATTTTTTTTTAAATTGCTAGCACCTTAAGCGGGTCTAATAAAAGAAGAGATTCACGGAAAGAACCTTATGAGACCCACTTAAATAGTTGGAAACATTTTTTTAAATGGTTAGCAACTTAAGCAGGTCTAGTAAAAGAGATCAGATTCACCCAAAGAACCTTATAAGACGCACTTAAATAACTGGAAATTGTTTTTAAAATTGTTAGTAACTTAAGTGGGTCTAATAAAAGAGAAGAGATTCACCCAAAGAACCTTATGAGACACAGACACACTTAAATAGTTGGAAATTAAAAAAAAAAATTGTTAGCAACTTAAGTGAGTCTAATAAAAGAGCTCAGATTCACCCAAAGGACCTTATAAGACACACTTAAATAGTTGGAATTTTTTTTTTAAATTGCTAGCAACTTAAGCGGGTGTAATAAAAGAGATCAGATTCACCCAAAGGACCTTATAAGACCCACTTAAATAGTTGGAATTTTTAAAAAAATTGTTAGCAATTTAAGTAGGTCTAATAAAAGAGAAGAGATTTGCCCAAAGAACCTTATGAGACCCACTTAAATAGTTGGAAATTTTAAAAATAATTATTAGCAACTAAGTGGCTCTAATAAAAGAGATCAGATTCACCCAAAGAACCTTGTCGCACCATGTCCTTAGACTAACACAGCTATAGCCTGCACCCCTGTAACAAAAAACTAGAACACTTGGCGCCAAAATGATGCCTTTTAGCGTCTTGTACCATCTCAACTTTTCCCCAGAGCCGGACAAAGGAACTTGGATGGGGAAACCTTGCAGAAAAGGACAATTGGCTTATGATTTTCCAGTTGGTCTAATGGAAGGGATCGTTTTGGAACCACAAGTTCTAGGTTTTTTTGTATGTCAAAAATTCATCTTTAAAATGTCATGGAAATCCATTTTTGCGCGTTATTTTTATTGTACGGAGCCTCCGTTTTCACGGATTGTTTTCATCGTACGGGGCCTCTGAAGCTGGGTGAGGGTAGCCATCGGAGAGGATGTTCTGGTTTTCTGCTACTTTGTCCTCTGTCCCATTGGTGACACTTAGGGGCTGCACACGGGTGCACGCGCACCCCCTGAGATTGGTGGCGCACCCCCTGAGAGAAGTGCTGCTGACGCTGCTGACAGTGCCTGCCCTGCTGTGGGCTTGTGGGTGCTGCAGCATCCTGCTTCAACACACAGGGTTTTGTTGGTGGCTAGTGTTTGGTCCCTTGCCTTGTGTGGTGCTTTTGGCAGCACGGCGAGAAATTGCTGCACAAGACTCTCGCCCTGTGCTTCAGGTAGGGTTGCCATCCCTCCAGCATTGCCCTGGAGTCTCCAGGAATTCAAGATAAATCTGCAGGAGGCTGCTGAGAGTCACCTGGGAGATAAATGATAGGGCATTCATTAATATAAATATTAAATGTTGAATTTGATTGATACAGTAGTCCAGTGGGGTTTTAAAGTGGAATAGCCATGTGCATATGCCTACCTGACATGAAGTCGTTAATGTCTTTACATCATGTGATGAAACCTCCCGGAATAGATTCGAACAGAGTTGGCAACCCTACCCCCCAGTCTTAAAGGCCCTCGTCTACCCAACCTGTGGAGTAAATCCCTCTTGGTGGGTCCCTTTGCTGTAACCCCCGTGTAGCCTGAGTCTGCGAGCTCCCCGGAACCTGGCCTGACGTTTCTGGAATGGCAGGGGAGTCCCTTGCGCCTCACGAGCGTTGCACAAACTCATCACAATATTATCAATGATTTACCACTTCAGCAATGAAACAACCTGCAATTAGGTGCCAGCCATTGGCAGAGCTGAGAGGCAGGCTGGGCTTGTGTGGCTAAGGCAGGTCAAATGCCAAAGCCATTCTCTTTCCAGCAGAGGGAATGGCCATCCCCAAGTCCCCACCCCCCAGGAGCAGGGTCCCCGTTATGGCCAGGACAGCCTTCAGCTCAAGTCCAGAGGGAAGCTCCACTTGCAGCTCTGTACAGCCAGGGGCCTGCATGATACAGGGCTCCTGGATAAATAACCCAGCTGCTCTGAGCAAGCTATTTTTACTAGTTCTTCCTAAGATTTTTCTTTCCAATTCGAAGACTCATTTAAGAAAAGAAACAAACAGTGTTTTTAACTTACATTGTCCATCTGAAGGAATTGGTCATTTACTGATAGTCTTTTGTATTCTAATGAAGATTTTCCTCATTTTTCCTGTCTCAAAAAAGACGAAACACACCCCTTCTCAAGCTTCCCAGGGAGCGAACTTGGCAGGTCACCCACACTGGAGCTGTAGGTTTAACAAGGCTACATCTTCCTCCTCCAAATCCCTTGCCACAGCTCTCGGCTGGGCCCAGGCCTTGGACTGGTAGCGGTTGTGTGACGACACACCAGGTCAACTACAGGTACTGAACGTGGGCCCATCAGGTCTCCAATTTAGAGCTGGAGCAAACCAAGCTACCCCATTAGTTCATGCAGCATTAGTCCTAAACTAAGATCCCTGATTTTGCTGCTAGTGGGCGACACAGAGCTGTGATGGGGTAACACTGGTATTTTCCTGAAGTTAGTTTCCTCTTTCAAATAAACCTCTATGTGGGGAGCCGGAGGAAAAGCAAGGGCAACATTGGACCCCTGATGAACCAGATGGGACAACTGACAACTGACGCCCAGGAAAAAGCCAACCTATTAAATGGGTACTTTGTGTTGGTCTTTCATCAGTCCCATGGGATGCCCATGCCTGCTACGGAACAGGGAGGTCCGGGTGAGGGAGATCCCCTGCCCTGCATCAATGCTGACCTCTTAAGGGAACACTATGAGAGGCTGGAGACCTTCAAGTCAGCCGGCCCTGACAATCTACAGCCCAGGGTACTCAAGGAGCTGGCAAGCATCATAGCCCAGCCCCTGGCACGGATCTTCGAGAGCTCCTGGCGCTCTGGTGTAGTGCCCAAAGACTGGAAGAAGGCCAATGTGGTGCCAGTCTTTAAGAAAGGGAGGAAAGTGGATTCGGAAAACTATAGGCCCATCAGCCTGACTTTTATCCTGGGAAAGATCTTAGAAAAGTTTATTAAAGAGGCCATCCTTAATGGACTGGCCGATGCCAACATCCTGAGGGATAGCCAGCACGGGTTTGTTGCGGGTAGGTCTTGCTTGACCAATCTCATTTCCTTCTATGACCAGGTGACCTATCACCTGGACAAGGGAGAAGAGATTGATGTCA
>NW_005842163.1:776812-808749 GCF_000455745.1 Alligator sinensis | reverse complement strand
TGGGGCAAAGCATCCACACCTGAAGACAGGAGGGTGATCCAGGCTGACCTGGACAGGCTCAGCAAATGGGCAGACGAGAACTGGATGGTGTTTAGCACTGAAAAAATGCAAGGTTCTCCACCTTGGGAGGAAAAACCTGCAGCATCCTTATAGGCTCGGCAGTGGTACGCTGGCTAGCACTACAGAAGAAAGAAACTTGGGGGTCATCATTGACCACAAAATGAACATGAGCCTGCAATGCAATGCTGCGGCTAGTAAAGCGACCAAAACGCTGGCTTGCATCCATAGATGCTTCTCAGGCAAATCCCAGGACGTCATTCTCCCCTTGTACTCGGCCTTGGTGAGGCCGCAGCTGGAGTATTGTGTCCAGTTTTGGGCCCCACAATTCAAAAAGGATGTGGAGAAGCTTGAGAGAGTCCAGAGAAGAGCCACATGCCTGTTCAGAGGTCGGGAAAACAGACCTTACAACGACAGGCTGAGGGTAATGGGGCTCTTTAGCCTGGAAAAGCGCAGGCTCAGGGATGATCTGGTGGCCACCTATAAGTTTATTAGGGGTGACCACCAGTATCTGGGGGACCGTTTGTTCACCAGAGCGCCCCAAGGGATGACGAGGTTGAATGGTTATAAACTACTGCAAGACCGTTTCAGGCTGGACATAAGGAAGAATTTCTTTACTGTCCGAGCCCCCAAGGTCTGGAACAGCCTGCCATCGGAGGTGGTTCAAGCACCTACATTGAACACCTTCAAGAGTAAATTGGATGCTTACCTTGCTGGGATCTTATGACCCCAGCTGACTTCCTGCCCTTCGGGTGGGGTGCTGGACTCGATGATCTTCTGAGGTCCCTTCCAGCCCTAATGTCTATGAAATCTGTGAAATCGCTCATAAAAACTGTCATCAGATGATTGCAAAAAATCAGAAAGTTTATTCAAATTAAGACTCCAGTCCTCTGTTATGCAGGACTCTGTCTGCATTAAGAAAAGAAGTGACATTTAAAAAAACCAAACTGATTACGTCATTTTAAGCAATGCATGCTTGAATATTAGTTAACAAGATGTATAAAATGTGTTTATAAGGCCCGTAAAATGTATTTTCAGCATATTTGAATGCCATTAATCCCCAGCTTTGCAATGTGTTCAGTTAAACACAAGAGAGTAGCTGAAGACCCCCAAAGGCAGCATCAAACTACACAAGGACCTACACAAATATAAAAATAGAAATAAAGACTCCAACACTTGCAATGAAGACATCATTAGGTGGGTTAGGTGGAGGTTCTGTAATTCAGCCAGGAACCTACGTGAGCGGTCAGACCTGGCTGACTCCTCTTCCCAGCAGATGTCCAGATAGTTGAGGTCACCCATGATGATGTCCCTTGACTTAACTGCCTCCATGAGTTGACCTGAGAATTCCCGGTCCAGCTCTTCCCCCTGGCTGGGTGGCCTGTAGTAGACCCCCACCATTAAGTCCCTTCCCACCCGATCCCCTTGTATTCTGACCCAGGGCACCTCGGTCTGCCCTACCTCAGACCCAGTGCTGCTTGCTGAGGACGTGTATTGCTCTTTGACGTAAAGCGCCACCCCCGCACCTTCCCTCCCCGTTCTATCCTGCCTATACAGCCTATAGCCCTTGATGTTTCCCACCCAGTTGTGCATTGGATCCCACCAAGTTTCAGTGAGCCCCACTATGTCTGGGTTTGTGTTAGCTAGTAGGAAGGCAAGTTCCTCCTGCTTGTTCCCCATACTATGAGCATTAGTGTAGAGCCATTTAAGCCTCCTGAGGGTGTATGCACTGCCCCGCCAATCCCGGGACTATCCAGGTCCCTGTCTCTTACCTGGGTACTTCTTGTGCTCGTCACCTGTCTTGGCTGGGTTGTTCTTGTGGGTGTCTCTTGGTTCGGTGCTCCGTGGCTCCCTCGGTCCTCTTCTTCCCCTTCCCCCATGAACCCAGTTTAAAGCCCGCTGGAGGAGATCAGCCAACCTGAAAGAGAACACATGCTTACCTTTTGGGGAGAGGTGAAGCCCAGCTCACCCAAGCATGTCTCTTGTTCTGAAGTATGTGTCGTGGTCCAAAAAGCTGAAGCCCGCCTCGAGACACCACTCCTGAAGCCGCAAGTTGACGTCCCAGTAGCAGGTCTCATGGTGTTTTCCACGTCCACTCACTGAAAGGAACGATGAGAAGACCACCTGTGTCCTTATCTCCTTCAGCTTGCCCCCCAGCACTTGTTAGTCCTTCATCAGGTGATCTGGACTGCTCCTGGCCGCATCATTAGTGCCCACATGGATTAGGACCATGGGGTAGTAATCAGTGGGCTGGATAAGGGCTGGGATCATCTCCATCATGTCCTGAATCCGCACTCCAGGCAGACAGTAGACCTCATGTGTCATGGGATCTTGGTGACAGATGGGACCCCCTGTTCCTCTCAGGATGGAGTCACCTATGATGAATACCCGGCGTCTCTTCTTCTGGGTCAACCTGCCTCCTTCAACCCGTTCAGTGCTTGGAGTGACCTCTCCAGAGGTTTCCTCCTCACCTTCCTCTTCCTCCAATGTCACCAGGGCTTCGTACCTGTTCCCCAGCTGGACTGGGGGAGCTGGTACTGCACCACCACGAGCCACCCTGGCTCTGGAGGGAACCGTCTGCCCTTCTGTTGTGGAGGTCACCTCCTGGTGCTCTTCTCCCTTCGGTGCATGGCCCTGCAGAGAAAGGAAATACCCATCAATTTCATCCTCTGCTTCCCTGATCCCCCTCGGCCTGCTATCCTCCTCCTGGAGCTCCCTCACCTGCTCCTCCAAGGCCCTAAGATGGACACCTGCAGGACAGGTGTGGGGGTCCCCATTCCCTGCCCCCCCCAGCCCCACTGGGCATCCCCCACAGGCCAGGGGGCAGGGTGATGCCAGCTCCCCCATGGTACCTGTTAGCGCGCGGCTCCCTGGCAGCTCAGTCAAAAGGGATCCGGGGAGCTTCCCCTCCGGATCCGCCTCCGCTGTGCCTGCTCCTATGCCCCACTTACCTTAGGGGGATCAGCTGCTGCTGCCTCCGCCGCCGCTGCTGGTGCTCGTAAGTTTGGGGGGGCACACGTGCGTGGAGGCACACATGTGCCCAGTTCTCTCTCTCCTCGCCTTCTCCGGCCCCAACTGCCGGGGGTTTTGACAAACTATGGCTTTTAAGGACCGTGGTTTGAAATCACCCATGGTTGCCCTGTAGCCTATCAGGCATTCCCCATAAATGTCTGCTGGCTGCCCCGGCCCCTACGTTCCCTCCCACTGGGGAGGGTTGATCCCGGAGTCCCTGGGGTGGTCATCTCAGACTGGGTGTTGTGGGATGGAGTTGAGAACGCTCTCATCAACAGCAGACTCTCAATTGAAAAGGTCTTCAAAATGCTCCTTCCAATGGGCATTTTTGATCCTTTCCTCGATCAGGTCTCCTCCATCCTTAGGTCTCAAGGGAGTTGGTCCCTAAGTACTTGGACCAATAGATGGCTTTGGTGGCACTGAAGAAGCCATGCATATCATGGATGTTAGCCAGATGTTGAATCTCCTTAGCCTTGTCTTCCCACCATTTGTTCTTCATATTGTGCTTCTGCCTTTGGACCTCTGCCCTGGTTTGTTAGAGATACAATTTCTTTGCTTGCAGTTGGTGTTATTTTGCCAAGCACAAAAGGCTCTGTGCTTGTGATTGATCAACCCTTGGGTCTCCCGGTCATTCTCATCAACCAGTCTTGATGTTACCTGGTAGAGAATCCAAGTGTCTCTTCACAGGTGCTGATGATGGTGGCCTTGAGGGCATCCCACGAGCTGCTGACATTCTCCCATTGTTGTTGATTGGAATTCCCCAGGTTTTCATTGAGACACTGGTTGAAGAGGTCTCACTTGCTTGGGTCCTTGAGGCCTTCAACTTTGATCTTCCATCAGCATTGCTTCTGCTGCAGTCATCATTTGGGAGCCAGTTTCAGTGACAGAACTGCACAGATGAGTCGGTGATCAGTCCAGCAGCCAGCAGCTCCTAGCATAGCTTGGGTGATGTGGACATCTTTGCGATCCCAGGCACAGATGATGACATAATTAATCACATACCAATGCTTAGATCTTGGGTGTTTCCATGATGTTTTGTGCCTGTTTTTCTGGTGGAATGGGGTATTGGTGATGGTGAGTCCACGTTCTGTGGTCAAGAGGAGGATGGCATTGGAGTTGACCTTTCCTACTCCTTCCTTGCTGATGTTTTCATTCCAGAGGTTAGAGTCCCTTCTGACTCTGGCATTGAAATCACCAAGAAAAATAAGTCTGTCTCCCTCTGAAATGCCAGAAAGCACTTGATCAGGGTAGACAACCTCCTTGGTTTCATCAACGGCATCAAGAGTCAGGGCATATGCACTGATGACAGTGACATATTGACTCCCTGCCAGCTTAGGACAGAGAGTCATTTGGTTCTCATTAATTCCAATACAGAACTCATTGAGTTGGTTTATGAGTTCATTCTTAATGGCAAAACCAACTCCGTGAAATCACTATTAGGGTTCTCCATGAGGGTCTTGATGTTCCAGGTCCCAAAAATAATACTGTGTCTTTGCTGGTATTTTTGACTGCAGTAAAGGTGATCCCACTGGACACGGTTATCCAGTCAGGAAGAAATTCAGAATACTGTCTTAGACAAGCTATGTTTTTTTCTAAAACCATTCCCATGTGGGATGAACAGAGTGGAGCCCAAAGAGGGCCGCTCAGTCACAGTTACAGCTGCTGAATCGCACCCCTGTCTTGTCCAAATGCTAGACGACCTTTTTGTGACTGCCACCTTCGTGCCAGTTCATGACAAGGAGCTTCCAGACCTCACAATCCTGCTCCTGTCGCCATTAGCTGGTCACCAAAGGGCTTGAGGAATGTGCTGGCATGGAAGACACCTGTGCAGGACTTCTTTTATTGTGGAGAAGCTGCTGCACATCATCTTCCACACAGCTTTTGACACAACAGGACCTTGAACCAATGGCAAGGAGACCAAGGCAATGGGGGATATCATTCTGCTGCAGCCTTCATCCACCTTCACAGCCATTGAGATTCTAATATCTTTTTCCCCCTGCTCCACCATTGAGGACTTTTAGACCCATAGCTGGGGGCTGGGCAGGCTTATTATAGTGATGACATATATTCACCATGTCACTACACCGTCAAAGGATATATGTTGTTTTTCAGAAGGGAAACCATTGCCATCCGCTGACTGCACCACATCCTGGTGGTGTTGCTGCTGCTTGGTCCCCAACTGCTTATTCATCAGAGTTACCCCTGCTTATTTCACAGCTAACCTTCTCTGAAGGTCATTCCTCTATCTGCCATCTGTGGATGTGCTGGGTAGCTCTGCCCCACAGCTTTAACCCAATATAGCCGTACAGTAATAGTAATAGGTATCTGTCTGTTCTGCAAGACAATAGAATTACTCCAAGTGAGCATTCAACATATTAATACAAATCAGCTTCATGTCCTGCCTACTATTCATCTCTGTATTAGGGCTTTAACATGTGAAGTATGACCCGATTCACTAGGTTAACATTTAATGCTGTGAGCCTTGAGGGAAATAGCCCCCATTAGGAAAAAAGAGCTACTTTCCCTCCCTGTTTATCCTGTAGGACCTAGACACTCACTAATGCAATTAGTAAGGTGGAAGATCCTTACATAGAAAAGAATAGTTGTTATCATTTGCTAAATGCATTGTTTACAGTGTGTGTCCCCACCCCGAGCATGGTATTGAAAAGAGACATATGAGAAGAGAAGCCCTTGTCCAGAAAAGCTTACAATCAGATGGGAGATCATCCTAAGACCTCATTCAAGTCTTCATGAGCATACTAGTTTAATAGATTATTCTACAATTTTAGCTAAATAAAATAAGTATGATGTGGGACAAGACACTGGGATGGATGGTAATTATTGGAAGTGTACCTGTACACCTTTAGGAAGGGTGTGCAGGAGAAACTCAACAGAGATGGGAGATGTTTTCAGAAATAGGTGGCACCATGGAAGAGATAGTTATCAGGCAAAAGGTCTTGAGCATAATACATGAGGGGCATTGCTGAGAGATGAGAGCTCAGGTGTCTGGCAAAGCAGAGTTTTTATGACTGGTACAGTTTGGTTTCCTGTAAAACAGCTCGTGTTATTTGCATTTTACTTTAGTGAATAATCCAACAGTGCAGCGTAGCGCTGAAAATTATTTAATATTAAAGTAAAATATATGGTATGTGCTGCTGTTATTGTTTATAGTGAAGTACCACCTAGACGTTTCAATCATAGATCAGAGCTAATTTCCAGTTTCTTATGCTAATTCTGCACTACTTGCTTTCACTCAGTCTAAAGTCCAACTGAAGTCCATGTGGGGGCTTCTACTTGCCTACACTCAAGGAAAAGGAACCAATCTCTGGCACCCTGTTTTGTTGGTTTGTAACTAGTTTTGCTAAAAACTTAGTCACAACAGATTTAATATCTTAGAAAATGTTAATGTTCAAGATGACAAAATTTCAAGGCATGAGGAAATACAGAAGACCCAAGCGAGGGACTACATGGTAGAGGGTGGGGTAGGGGTGTGACCACAACTGAGTGACATAAGAAACATGCAGCCAACTAAGCCTGGGGGTGAGGAGTTGGGAAGGGGAGAAAGTGGAGGAGGGGACACAATGCTTGAGCAGCAAAAAATAGACAACAGACCCCACACAACAATACTGTATTTGAGTAGGAGGTAGTTTGTAGGCACACACAGAGTTACAAATAGAGAGATACAGGATACAGTTGTAGGGGATAGAGAAGAGTCCAGGATTTAGAAAGTCCTTTGAATTCTTTAGGTGTAGCAATGGGGGGCGGTGCTGATGATGGTCCCTCTGCGTCACTTCTGGGCAGTGGTTGGGCGGGATCCATGTATTGGTGCAGTCCTGGGTCCCTACAAGTAGTTAGTTAGTGGATGCACCCGGGCTAATTTTCCAGCCTGCACCCCATGCAGCCATTTTATACCTGTACAAGGAGAGGGTGAAGTGGAGGCACGTTGCTAGTATTCTGATTTAATTGCTTACTAGCGATCTGCCCAGCCAGGTTTTGCTTTCTTGTTCCAGTCACTCTTTTTGGAGCCGTTGATCTTTATCTAATATCTTTAAAAATTCATTGGGCTAGAGGGAGGGAGTGTGAGAATGACTGTATGATAATGGGTAAGATAGTCACCTTCTCCAATTAATAGTGAAGTATTCTATACAAGGTGGATAGCTTCAACAGGATAAACTCAAGCAGGAAAAAAAACATAAAACACCCCAGGATACTATACAGCTCAGAGATTAGGACACTCTCCTGCAAGGTAGATGATCTGGATTGAAATTTCATAGACATTAGGGCTGGAAGGGACCTCGGAAGATCATCGAGTCCAGCCCCCTGCCCAAAGGGCAGGAAGTCAGCTAGGGTCATAGGATCCCAGCAAGATAAGCATCCAGTTTTGTCTTGAAGGTGTTCAATGTAGGCGCTTGAACCACCTCCGATGGCAGGCTGTTCCAGACCTTGGGGGCTCGGATAGTAAAGAAATTCTTCCTTATGTCCAGCCTGAAGCGGTTTTGTAGTAGTTTATGACCATTCGACCTTGTCATCCCTCGGGGCGCTCTGGTGAACAAACGTTCCCCCAGATACTGGTGGTCACCCCTGATAAACTTGTAGGTGACCATCAGATCACCCCTGATCCTGCGCTCTTCCAGGCTAATCCCTGGAAATCCCTGGAAATCCCTCTTCCAAGTCAGAAAAGAGCTTTGAACTTGGGTTTCCTATATCCCCAAGTGAATGCTCTAATCCAGGGGCGGGCAATTGTTTTGGGCAGAGGGCCACTTACTGAGTTTTGGCAAGCCATCAAGGGCCACATGACAGGCAGCCCAGGGCAGATTAATATTAATTTTCTAAAATTTTTAGGGGCCCTGTGGGCTGGATAGAATGGCCTGGTGGGCTGCATCTGGCCCCCGGGCCACATTTTGCCCACCTCTGCTCTAATCTGTAGACTATGGGTTAAAGAGGATGGGTTTTCTTCACTGTATTTAATGAGAAAGGAATGATGTGTTAGGCACCTTGCTTCAGGAACGTGTTCAGACCTGTGATCCCATGCAGGTAGGTGCTTCCCTGCAATTCAGTGCGGTACCCATCTCACTGAAAAGGGTGGCTCTTAGCCACATTTCTCTTCCTAGCATTGCCTGCTGGCTAGGGTAGGCATCTCCCAGCTCCATGGGATGGCTTTTATGTCACACTTTTTGGCTGTGACACCCTGGACCCCACAGTGAATTGTATAGGGAGCCTCCACACCTGACTTAGGGCTGAGTGTTTTACTAAGCAGCAGGGGTCCTATAATGGAGCATTGTGGTGCTGAGCCTTGTCTCCTTTGTGGACCTAGCCTTTGGTGCCTGTAAACATGTTCTGAACCAAAGACCTGGACACTGCTGCATTTAAAGGATTCAGAATCCAGATCTAAATTTGGCCTTGAGTTCATCTCAGCTGGGAATGGGAAAGGCTGTTTGCACTTCTGCTGATATGAGTGTTTTTCAGTCTGACGGTGTGGCACTTGTTGCAACTAAGAGGGACTAGCCATATCTTTTTTTCTAGTTAAATGAAAGCTTAGGCACATGCAGTTTAGTCCTTGCAAACACCCAAAATCTGTGGCTTTTCTGTGGACATTTGATTCCTTCATCTACCTAGAAGAGATCATTAACAAGATCGTGCAGAAAAGGGTAAACTCTGGCACATGAAATGGCCCTGAAAGTTTTCGAAACCCATCCCTTGCGAGGCTTATACACATCAGAATTGTAACTGAAGCAATTCCTACTCCTATTACAGGACTGGTACGTAACCAGTGTTGTTTGTCAAACCCCATGCCCTGGCCCAAAAGAGATGCTGAACTGCTGTGCTATAGCTTTTGAAATTAATGGTTCCAGGGGTGACTGATTTAAAAACAATCTTTTGATTAGATAGTCAGGAGGCAGTAAGTATAACAACATGCTGTACAGTTTGGAAACACTACTCCAAGAATGGAGGGCAAATAGGGGTAAAAATACATGCAATTTTCCGCTCTCCTCCATATGAGCTTCACTGTAAATGAAAACCTAGCCTGCATGTCAGTGGTGATGGGAAACCTAGTAATGTAACTAGGGGTGGGTGAGCGAGGCATGAGCCCCAGGCACTTAGAGGAGGTGCCAGACTGGAGGGAGTGGGATGCTAGAATGAAGGTAAGGAGGCTCAAATGGATGGGGAGTGTTAAGCCTCTTGCCTAGCTTTGTCCTACTTTCTTTTCTGCTTTTCTTGTTGAATCAAGGTCTTAATTCCCTGCTGGGGATAGGAGTCAGCACTGGCTGCCACATTAACCCTGTAGCTGCTGAACATGCTGATACCTCCCCTTGAGCAGCAGTGTCTCCCATGGGTGGAGGCTAAAGAGAGGACTCCTGCCCAAGGATGCAAACTCATTGACAGTTACGCCTCTGCAACCAAGTCTCTCTACCCATTGGTGGGAACAGGAGGTATAGATAGTATTCTTAGATAGTAAACAACAGCACTTTACCATATAAGATATGATAAACATTTTAAGGCTTTAGTCCATTGGGTGGCTAACAATAAGACAGGAAATCTGCTGCTTTGTGAATCCTGGTCCCTGGGTGTTATATTCTCTTCTCCACCTCCCCCAGTATTTTCTTTGCCTCTTCCCCTGTATTACCTTGTATCATATGTTCTCATGATGAATGCACTCGATTGGACTTGTGATCCATGTTCAGGTTGCTGCCAGCTCTGCCACAGCATTCCCTTGTGACCTTGGTCAAGTCACTTAAGGCTAGATAAAATAAATCTTGGATGCCCAAAGTGAAATTTAGGCCCTTAGCTCCAAAATCATGAATCAAAACTCTCCCCCTCAGCTTCTGCCTATCATCCTTGGAGATGTCTAAATTCCAATGGCATCTTGCTTTTTGACTTTCAAATTTCCTCTGACTCCCAGAGTTATATCTTGGGGCATGGTCATAACTGCCTCACTTTTGACAGGGATGGGCAGCTCCATCGCTAGCTAATACTTAAGCTTGGCTGGGACTGCACGACTAGGAAGTTTTCTAGCTAAGTCCCCTGAGGGGTCAGGCAGGTGGTAGGTCTCCGGGCATACCTAAGCACACTGACAGACTGTTACCATTTGCTTTTGAAACACAGTTTTAGGAGGATTCTCTACCTTTAATGATTCTCTACCTTAAATATTTCATAGTTTAATGGTTAGACCCATCACTTAGGAAGTATTTCATATTCATTACTTAGGAAGTAATTCATATTTCATCCTCTGACCTTTGAGGATTCTCTACCTTAAATATTTCATAGTTTAATGGTTAGACCCCTCACTTATGAAGTGGGAGACCTGGGCTCAATTCCTTCAGTCTCAAGGATGCATACCCTTATCTCTCTGGCTGTAAGCTATTGTGGGAGATGGGACACTCTTCACTCCTTCTCTTGAAAGTCATCTTCTGTGCAACAGAGATTTCAATATTCATTGTGTGAGACAAAGAAAGCACACAGCTCTGTAGCCTGGTCACTACGGCACCCCTCTATGATAAAGGGAAATTCTGGGTTCTGGGCCCTACTTCTAGGCCGACTTGTATATTTTACCCAATGACTGTTTAGTGTAAAATCTAAATCCTTTATGGGATCCAGCCCTAAATTGTTTTAGTTCGGCCATCTGTTGATAATCCTTCCTTTCTCCTACTTTTGGGCTGTCTTGTCATTTTAGATGGTAGATTCCTCACAGCAGAGAGTACTTGTTCCTATTTGTACAGTGCCCAGAACAGCAGGGCTCTGACCTTAACTGGGGCCTCTAGATGCTATTTAAAACAAACTGAATAATCATAATACATTTTTATATTTTTATAGTAATTAATTTTGTGCTTTTTTTTAAAAAAAAAAACTTTTTCAGCAGTTTTCTTCAGGCTATTAGCTGAATTACAGGTTATATGATAACTTTGGTATGTCTCTGTCACCTATAGCTGGTCTGAGCATTCTCCAGTTTCAGCAAAAAACACGTGATACCATTTTTGTGTTTTTGTTTTAAATGAAATGTTTTACTTTTGGGTCTTTCTCCCTCTAAGAATCATTTCCCTTTCTAGCCTCAGCAGCACACTCAAAGGGGGAAAAAGGGGGTGGGGGGAAGGCTTCCCTATGCTAGTTGGAGGGCGGGGGTGGAGAGATGGGGATGGAGAATTTATGAATTGAAGAAATGTATTCCTGATGTGGAAAAGGTACATTCCACTTTTTTCCCCTGTTCAATAAATGGGCCATTTGCATGGCAAATAGCCAAAGGTTTTATGAATAGGACCCTTGCATTCTCCATCTGCTAGAAACCTTTCTCAAATATGAATTAAACTATAAGCATTGCAAGACACTTTAAGCACTCAGAGCTTTGCTATTTTTGGTCTGCTGTGTGGAGTTTTGCATCAGAAGTCTTGGTGGGAGCAGCTACTTTCAAGTATTTTAAATGAAGGAAAAAAAACAAAACCCTGAAGATGTGAGACAAGATTTTAACTAGCATTTCCCCATTGCCATAGATCACTAAGAACTCAATGTCATTATGTTTTTAATTTTGTCATCTTCCTCTCTCTCCTGTTTACACTCTATGAAATCCTGTCTTTGAAAACTTTATGTAAATTTATACACAGGAGATAATACAGGAATAAGAGATTCTGCAAAAATAGATCCATGGTGCACTGAATATTTTAAAGTAATGTACTCCTTGAAAGAAGATGGAAATCAAATCAGAATACATACATTGATTTTTAAGATTGTGGATGGCAGTGGTCACCAACCAGTGCATCTCAATCCACCAGTAGATCTAGGAGCCTCTTGGAGTCAATTTGCAGCGCGGGGGGAGGGGGGGGGGGAGTCCCAGCCCAGCAGATCCATCCATGGGGGAGGGAAGGGGTGGGGGCTAGATCAAGACCCCTGCAGTGAGGGATAGTGTGGCAGAGGCAGGAGAAGGGGTAAGTTGAATGGGCCCCGGCCAAGTGGGACTTACCTGCTGGGGCGGCGCGCCCCCAAATAATGAAAACATGGTAAAATCATTGTGATATTCTCAAAATGGGGTGCATTGAAAAAGGTATGTTCACTTTTTGGATATACTGCTGATCTGGTTATCAGAAGAGCGGGGATCTTGTGCAAAAGATGGTAAGAGACTTGAAGAAAGAGGGAAGCCAGAAAGAATTTAAGGCTGAGGATCAAGCCAAATACCTGGCTGTAAACTGATAGGAAGATCTCGGACAAGCTATTTAGCAATTACTAGCCCTAGATATCTGCAAAGTAGGGTGTGTCTACATGTGCAAATAAGTGTGACTAAATTTAATGTGCTTTAAGCTAATGAGCATTAAGTGATTTTTGGCAGGTGTCTACACATGCAGTGACTTGGGACTAAAGTTAGTTCCTAGTCCCTCCAGTCCTGCCATGTGTCCCTGTGGCTACCAAGGGAGGAGCTCCAGTCTCTGGCCACTTGGCTGCTAGCACTTGGGACTAACTTTAGGGTGCATTGAAGGGTGAACTAGCTTTAGTCCCAAATTGATTAAAGCCAGGGGAGGCGGCCAGCCAGGAGCCCTGTGGCTGGGCTCAGGCCAGCCCTCTAGTGGCTGGGCAAACGCAGAACTAAAATTAGTGCCAGGTCACTTCTACACATGCATTAATGCACTTTAACTAATTGCACCTAAATTTGCTACCTGCATTTGCAAATGCAGGTAGCAAATTTAGCTGTGATTAACCTAAGTTAATGTACATTAAGGGCACGCACGTGTAGACGTGTTAAGCTAATGCACATTAACGCTTGTGTAGATGCACACCTAGACAGCTTAAATAACTAAGAGCATTAGTTACTAATAATTTGATGAGAGAAGGATTTAAGGTATGGATACAGAGCAGAAATGCCTATTACTTTTCCCCGCTAGAACTTTTAGTTCCAAACAACGACAGTGAAACCAAGCTATCACAAGGCATCTGCTAGGGGGTAAATGCTTCGCCATCAAGAAAATAATTTTCCTGTATATCTGTATATTCTTTGCTTTTAGTGTGCGCCTTAGTTCCCTAGACTTCATTACACCTTAATTGCAGGTAGTAGATGTCAGCACTAATATGGCTGCATTACACCCAGGGATATCATTTTACAGGACTCTATTGTATGTTACTGTAATTTTATGATCCAGTCCATAACACAATGAACTCAAGGGTTTCCTATTGACTTCAGTGTGTGCTGGCATACACTTTTTTTTGGAGTAATAAACAGAATCGTATATTTTAATAATGTTAAAATGCCTTCTACATGCTCCTGGGATCTGAACCTTCACTCTTGAATAGCAGTATTGGCTCATTCCTGTGCATATCAGATATTCTTTATGTAAATGGAAGGTGTTTTCACAGCTGAGCTCTCCATTACTCTCCATAACCTACATATCTTCTACTCTGTTTTCACTGTGTTTTAAATATGACATATTATTATAAGCAATTCCTCCTTTGCTTAATGTTATAGTGCCCTTCCATTCTTGGGATGCCATTTCAAGTGTAAGCTCAAGGACTAGTCCGACCAACAGAAGCAGCATTAATATCCTCTGAAGACTGGGTTTTGAAACCAACACCGATATGAAAATTTTAGCACTGATATGAGAATGCTAGTTTTTAACAATACACGTAGTGATACCCCAAATATCTTTGCAAAGTTTGCTGAATCAGTAAAAGGAAATTTTTTTTTTATGATTTATAGATTTATTTGAATTTTTTTGAACTTTCCGAATGAGCTCTACAATCTAATAAATACAGGCCCATGAACACTCACCTGGAAGCTTAGCTCATTGAAGGCCAAATCTTGTTCCCAATGATGTCCATAGAAATGCTCTCAGAGGTTTTGGCCCTAATTGTACGTGACCTTCTATCAGCGAGATTAATTGGTGATTGTAGGAAAGAAAAATGACCTTTTTAAGTTAGTGTGTGGAAGTAAAACTCATAATAGCTGCCTTTGAAACAGACCCAAAGACCCATGGTTGGCAAAGAACATCACAATATATCAACTTACTTTTCTGTATGGGAGAAAGGAAAGAGTCTGGAGATTTTTCTAGACACAGGTGACTTATCCTGAAATAATGAGCAAAAAAGACTGGGAGCCCAATTGTGATTTTGCCCTTATTTTTAGCTGCATCTTGGTCAATGAGTAGCCAGGAAAAGATGTTTATCCCTCTGTAAAATAGTGACATGTAAAAATGGCAGGCAGTACAAAGGGATGTTGATTTGTGCTATGGTGCCAGCATGCCTTGCAAGACTATCCCAGTGAAACGGCTTCTGAAGGTAGGGGTGATTCCTTATTTTTATGAGGTGGAACTATTAAGCATGTGAGCCCGAGGAAAAAAATGCACTGCCTTTGATCCTCCCCACCATATGTGGTATGCCATCATATTTTCCTTTTCTCCTAACTTATCACTTAGGATAGAGGTGTCTCAAAGTCCTTCTAAACAGTCTCTCCATCAGAGTTATAACATTACCAAGATGAAGGTAGAAGAATAAATGGAACAAAATGCGCTCAGAGTTGGGCATTTTTCTTTGTTTTCATGATCTGCTTTCTGTTTCATCCCATTTTTCTTCTTTCCCATCCAAATTCTCTTCTTCCTCCTGACTATTTTTGCTACTATTTATTATTTTCTGTCTCTCCCCTCCTTCCTGACTCTGCTGTTTTTCGTTTTTTGTGTGAGTCCATCTGTCTGTGTCAATTATCTGCTTATCCCACATCTCTTTTTCCCCTCCTCCCACACCATTTTTGTCTTTCTTGAACTATTTCAGTCTGTCTCTTCTCAGGTTCTGCTCAAGCCCCTGATTCTCTTCCAGGTCCTTTCCTTTATCCCACTGCATTTTGTTCTTCTTAACACGCTACCTCCTTATCCATCCCAGCAATCACTATTTTTCTTTCTTTGTCTTGACTCATACTACCAGGCATGCTCCTCAACACCTCCTACTCTTTCTGCTCCCTCCTGAGTTAGTTAGAGCCCTTGTTTGGCTGCAGCCTTTATTTGCTAGGTGTTTCTCTACCCAGCTGCCTGAGTCTTCTGTATTAGATTTCAGAGCTCCACAGCTCAGCACCATAAACTAGATCAGACAAAGCGCTAGCACAGGGGTGGGCAATTATTTCGGGCAGAGGGCCACTTACTAAGTTTTGGCAAGACATCAAGGGCCACATGACAGGCAGCCCAGGGCAGATAAATATTACTTTTCTAAATTTTTTAGGGGCCCCACAGGCTGGATAGAGTGGCCTGGCAGGCTACATCCGGCCCCTGGGCCGCATTTTGCTCACCCCTGCGCTAGCAATTGGCACTGGGGCAAACAAGCCTATGGTGGCACAGGAAACCAGCATGGGGAGCAAAAGGATCAGGCCCTGTTCTTTCACACACCTTTCCATCTCACACCTCTGTGTTTTTTGGATAACCTGAACCAGGTGGGGGGGACTACTTGCCTATACACTGCTGATCGCTCTTAGAGAAGTTAGGGGGTTACATTTTCTTTTGGTCTCCATCTTTACAGCCTAGACCACTCATGGCAATTTTCAGCCTCCATTTTTTCCCCACTTTCCCTCGTTGTGCCAGAACCCTCTCACCTGGAACCTGTGGATAATGATATTTAATTCCTTTGTAAAGTGCTTTGAGATGAATTGAAAAAAACCCTTCAGGAGGTAGGCTTTATTGACTACCTAGGTATTTTAATTAACCCAGGAGTTGTTCTGAAATGCTTCCCTTCGGGTGATTTAAAAGTGGACTGATTCTGCAATACTGTCTGGACCAGCAGTTGGCAACCTGTTGTCACCATGGGCTGCTGCTTGTGAGCCAGCCCTCATCATGGACCACACAAGCAGCAGATGCAGTGAAGAGATCAGAGAGAAAAAGGTAGGTGCCAGGATCCTGGGCTAAATACAGTGTCTTTATGAACCAGGTTGGCTCTTGGGCAGTAGGTTGCTGATGTGTCCTTTCAGGGGAGCTGGGTCTCACCTTCTCAGTGTTGTACAGCTCGTGCTAGGTTCATCAGTACACCAGAGGAATGATACATCTCTCACATGACAACAGGGAGAGACATTGCTAGGTCATATGCACTGTCCAGCAATCATTTTATTCACCAATGAATGACTCATTTTTCATTCTATTTTCCATTTACTATTGTGATTTCAAACCAGAACTGAGTTTATTTGTACTATGAGGAGACAAAGTTTTTCAGCAGCAGATCTGGGAAAAGGGGAAGCAGAAGATCCTCTAGGCAGATGAGTAAGAGAGGCTGGAGTGTGGCCCTCCCTAACTGGGCAAGGCTTGGGCGATGGCATGCTAGATATATCAGAACAACTCAACCAAGGTTTCTATCTCCTTTTCCTGAAGCTGCTGAGAGCTGCACAGCTGAGTCAGGAGCCAGAAAACCTACTCCCCATGCAGGGGTCTCCCCACACCTTCACTGGAGAAGCCAGCAAAAGCTGTGGGATGGGAAGCCTCAGGTACAGGGAAAGTCTGCCTCAGAGTTTGAGACCCCTATGTCCTCCCTCTTTCCTCTTTTTTTTCTTAAGTGTGTTAATGCCATGGGGGTATTAATGCCTGGAACAACCTGCCCAGGAATGGGTCCTGGCAGCTGTGATACAGCTGAGGCTGGACGTCCAGGTTACAGCCATACACCTGGGCCCTTTTTGCTGTTTCACAGCTATTGCATTTTAGCCTAGCTGTGCAGCTGAACCTCAGCCATTTGTTTGGCTGGCAGATTTGAGCCAGAGTAAAGCCTGGCACAGTTTGAACCACACACACACACACACACACACACACACACACACACACACACAAACTGTCCACTGTACACCCAATGTCCTACCTGAGAGAGAGAGATAGGCTAACGTGTGGCAAAGGCTTGACACATTGCCTAAGGCATCTGGTGTGATGCTATAAGAACCATGATAAAATACTTGCTTCTAGTTCTTTTCTTGATGTAACATCTGCTGAGGTTTTCCTATTGATACAATTTTCTGAATAACTCATAGAATAAAAGGACCCAACCCTGAAGTCTTAACCCAGGCAAAATTCCCATGGACTATAGAAATGTGATAAGAATTAAGGATGTAAAGATTTGCCTTGAGAGAAAGCAAGCACCTAGTAGCGTGTCTTCTCCATGATTTACTTAGTCCATGCTCCAAAGGTCTACAAGTCTAGACTTTTGTTGTATGCTTGGACAGTGCCTAGCACAATAGGTTTTTGGTCCATGACTCAAGTCTCCAAAGCACAACTGCAATACAATGTTCTGCTGCCTTTTTTTCATGATTGATATTGTTGCATTTTAATTTAACTGTCATGTAACCAATCAATTTGAATATAAGATTTTTGAAGCCCCTGGACGTTTTTTACAAGGAACTGTGTTCAATATCAAGGGATGCTTCATTCATAAGGGCTTAAAAGGGACTGTTATTGATTTGTTAAATCAGAAGGTCTGTTTTCCTGGCAACACACAAATCATAAAATTGTATATGCAGGAACATACAGATTAGGTGTAATGGAAAAAGTAGCTTGGTAGCTGATATAAATTAACTAAAAAGGTGAGTACTTTTTTTTTTTAAAGCAAAGGTGATGGAATATGTCTCCGAGGGGAAAAATAAATCATAGATTCATAGACAATTAGGGCTGGAAGAAACCTCAGGAGTTCATGTCCAACCCCCTATTCAAGGCAGGCCCATCTACAACTAGATCATCCCAGCCAAGGCTTTGTCTAGCCAGGTCTTAAAAACCCTTCAAGGATGGAGAGTCCACCACCTCTCTGGGCAACCTGCTCCAGTGCTTTACTACCCTCCTAGTGAGAGCTTTTCTTAATATAACTTAAACTGCCCTTGATGCAACTTGAGACCATTGCTCCTTGTTTTGTCATCTGCCACCACTGAGACCAGCCTAGATCCATGCTCTTTGGAACCACTCTGCAGGTAGTTAAAGGTTGCCATTAAATCCCACCTTGGGCTTATTTGTTCTGCAGAAGAGAAGACTAATTCCCTCAGTTTCTCCTCAGAAGTCTTGTGCCCCAGCCTCTGAACCATTTTTACTGCCCTCCACTGGATTCTCTCCAATTTGTCCACATCATTTCCATAGTGGGGGGGGTGGGGGGCAAAACGGGGCCCAGTACTCCAGGTGTGGCCTCACCAGTGCTGAATAGAGGGGAATAATCACTTCCCTTGACCTACTGGCAACACTCCTACCATTGTAGCCATTAGCCTTCTTGGCAACAAGGGCACACTGCTGGCTAATATTTAGCTTATTGTCCACTATCACCCCCAGGTTGTTTGTCGCGGCGCTCCTGCCCAGCCAGTCAGCCCCCAGCCTGGACCGGTACATGGGATTGCTCTGTCCTAAGTGCAGGACTTTGCACTTGTCCTTGTTGAACCTCATGAGATTTCTTTTGGCCCAATACTCCAATTTGTGTAGGTCACTCTGAATCCTAGCCCTACCCTTCAGTGTCTCTACTACTCCCCTCAGCTTGATGTTATCTACAAACTTGCTGAGGGTGCCTCTATACCATCTTCTGGATCCTTGATGAATATACTGAACAAAACCTGTCCTGGGGCATTCCACTTGATAGCAGCTGCCAGCTAGACATTGTTACTACCTGTTGAGCCTGAGAATCCAGCCAGTTTTCTATCCACCTTATAGGTCATTCATCCAATCTCTACTTCCTTAGCTTGTTTGTGAGAATGTTTTTGGAGACCATATTAAAAGCCTTGCTAAAATCAAGGTACACCACATCCACTGCTCTCCCTGCATCCACAGAGCCAGTCATCTCATCATAGAAGACAATCAGGTTGGTCAGGCATGACTTGCCCTTGGTGAATCCATGCTGACACTTCCTAAACACCTTCTTCTCCAAGTGCTAGAAATGAATTCCTTGAGGACCTCCTCCATGATTTTTTTGAGGTGAGGCTGACTGATCATTAGTGTCCTGGATCCTCCTCCTTCCCTTTCTTAAAGACAGGCACTACATTTGCCCTTTTCCAATCATTTGGGACCTCTCCTGATAGCCATGAGGCTTTGGCCTTCCTGATTTCATCCCTGAATGCCTGAGCAATATTCTTATATTCCTTCCTAGTCGTGTGTCCAAGTTTCTACTTCTTGTTAAGTTTCCTTTTTGTGTTTTAACTCACTGAACAGTACCCTGCTAAGTCAAGCTGGCTTTTTATCATATTTGATAATCTTCCTGAGCATCAGGGTGGTTCATTTCTGTGCCCTCAGCAAGGTTTCTTTAAAATGCAAACACATTGCCCTACATTTTTGGAACTGCCCCCTCAAACTGGCCTCCCAGGGGATCCTACCCATCAATTCCCTTAGCAAGTTGAAGTCTGCTTTTCTGAAGTCCAGAATCCATACTTTGATGCTCTCCTTCCTTCCTTTCCTCGGGATCCTGAACTCAATCGTTTTGTGGTCACTGCTGCTCAAGTTGCCATCCACTTCTACTTCTGAACAGCAGGCAAGAAGAGCATGGCTCCTAGTTGGCCTCTCCAACCCTTGCACCAAGAAGTTATCCCCAATGCTTTCCAAAAACTTCCTGGATTGCCTGTGCACTGCCGTATTGCCCTCCCAACAGACATCAGGGGGAATGAAGTCCCACATGAGAACCAGGGCCCGTGATTGGAAAACTTTTGCTAGCTGTTTAAAGAAAGCCTCATCCATCGCATCCTCCTCGTCTGGTGGTCTATAGCAGACCACCACCATGCCATCACCCTTGTTGCACTCCCCTCTGATCCTAACCCAGAGATTTTCAGCAGGCCTATCTCCAGCTTCATACTGGAGCTATGAGCAATCATCCGACTCTTTTGCATAAAGTGCAACTCCTCCTCCTCTTCTCCCCTGCTCGTTCTTCATGAACAGTTTGTACCCATCCGCGACCATGCTCCACTCATGCAAGCTCCCACCATGTCTCTGTTATTCCAATCACGTCATCGCTCCATAACTATGCGAGGACTTCCGATTCTTCCTGCTTGTTTCCCAGGCTCCGTGCATTTGTGTACAGACATCTGAGGTAAGTAGCCAATTGCCCTACTTTCTCAGGAAGAATAAGAAGACTTCTCCTGTTTCCCCCTCCTGCTTTTGCTTCCTCTACATCACCTGCTTCCCACTTACCTCAGGGCTTTAGTCTTCATCCCCTGGTGAATCTAGTTTAAAGCCTCATTACTAGATTAGCAAGCCTGTCTGCAAAGATGCTCTACCCTCTTTTCATCATTTGGATCCTGTCTCTTCCTAGCAATCCTTCTTGGAACAGCATCCTATGGTTGAAGAAGGCAAAGCCCTGCTGGTGATACCATCTGTGCAGCCATGCATCTATCTGCAGGATGCATTCAATCCTGCATGGGCCCATCCCCATGACTGTAAGGATTGGGGCGTGCACCAGCTGAGCCCCCGTCCCCTTCACCCTTGCACCCAGAGCTTTATTGCAAATTCAAGGGAAGTGGTTTTCTTTCAGATTCATCGTGATTCATGCACTGTCACATGCCAGAGACAAACTCAGTCTGACTCTGACAGAATGGATGATCTGAGTAGTTTTTACTTCAGCACCACCAAGTAAGGTTATTATATAATGGAAGCAGCCTGAACTCTGGCATTAGAAGGTTCGATTAAGTTGCCCTGGAAGTGAAGTGAGTTATGACATTGCATTTTGCCACTGCACGGATAAATTAACCATTTATTGACACAATCATCATCATTATTATTAAACATTTGTATTGCAGGAGCTCCTAAAGGCCATTACCCAATTGTGCTAGGCAGTATACACGTATGATAAATGATAGTCCTTGCTCCAAGGAGCTTATAGTCTAGAAGACAAAGCTTTCTTTGACAGCATGAAAAATGCACACACCAGATAGATTGAGCTGGCTTTTGCCTCTAATGATCTGGGCTGAACAGCTAAGAAAGGAGAGGCTATACAGCAGACACACAACACCAGGGCTGAACCACTTTTAAATAGAGCCAAAGTCAAATGAGATTCTGTATAATAAAGTCTAGAGAAGCGGTTCCCAAATGGTAAGCTGTAGAGGGCCAGGATAAGTAGTCCTTGGGTCACATAAATAGTGTGTTCAATTACAGGTTAGATGATAAGGGTCTTCAAGAAATTTTGAGGGTCGACAAAGGTCTATTGGTCCAAAGCTCAGAAACCACTTGTTCCTGAAACCTACTTGTTGCAACTTGCTATTTTTTTCTAATGCCATAAAGATGAGACTTTCATAGCTGCCCAGGGATGTTCACTACTACTCAGTTGTCATGCAAAATAAATTGGTCATACCCACTTCTGAGCTAATGGCTAAGGCATTGCTACATATACATTTGTGCCAGCTTAACTAGGCCTAACCTAACTGAGAGAGCCACACTGATTTAACTTTGCCTGTCTAGCTAAACCAGTACAGATTTCCTGGCAAAAACTCTGCGGTGCTGGTTAGCCCTGTGTTTGCTTTAAACTGACAAAGTACCCTGGTTGAGGGCTTATCCTGCCAAAAGGAGTTGTTCTGCTTAGTCGCATTCCCAAACGATACACATTATATCTGCAAAGGGGCTCTTAATGATATAAGTTGTGCCTACACAGAGGGGTTTGCTAGCATAGCTATGCTGGTTAGTGGTATGGTTATGTGCCCAGCTACATACTCTTAATTAATATACACACTTAATTATCAGGTATGCAAAACCAGTATACAATCGTAGGAAAGTAAGGCTGAAAGGGACCTCAGGAGGTCATTTAATCCAACCACCTGCTCAAGGCATGATCATCCCGGACTAAACTATTCCAGTCCAGTGTTTGTCTAACCTGATCCTAAAAACCTGATACACGGCCTCTCTTGGTAGCCTATTCCAGTGCTTAAACATGTTCACAGTGACAAAGGTCTTTAAAATATTCAGCTTAAAATTTCCCCTGCTGTAATTTAAGACTATTGCTCCTTCTCCTATCCTCTACAGCCATGGAAAACAGTCCATCACTGTCCTCTTTATAAATACCCTTTAGGTATTTGAAAAATGTTATGAAATCCCCACTCAGTCTTCTCTTCTCCAGACTACAAAATCTGAAACATAAAACAGGATTCAGCTAAACTCCAGCAATCCCCTAGGCAGACATTTTCCTTTTGGTTTAAGATTGATTTATTTCAATTTAGCTTAAACTAATTCCTAGTTACCTTAAAGGGCCTTGTCACACATTACATTTAGGCCGTGTTAAACCATGGTGCCGTTGTGTCATTCACATAATTGAAGTTCCTAGATCTGCCTATTGCTCCACTTTAAATATAGATGCCAACCAATGAACAAAGCAATTGAAGACCTTCAAGATAATTGTACCCACAGTTCAAGGTCTTGGTTCAGATTTGGCTTTTTAAAGAAGAGGTGGATGTTATTCATTCAATCACCAAGGATACACACGATGAGCACAGTTAAAAGTCACCTTCCTGGTCAGTGGGGTTTGCAGGAGAGAGCACAAACAGCAAGAGAGAACAAGGCAGATCGGCTTGCAGACAGTCTGGGAGCAGCAGCAGAGAGCCTGGGTATAAACCCAGGGTCTGTCCACACTGTTTCCCTGAGGTGTGACTGCAGGTCATGTAAATGCACCTTTAACTATTCTGTTCGGGCACTGAAAGTAGTACAACCCCAGCAGCATGGGCCTCAGTGTGGAGTAGCTGTCCAGGCCTCCCAGTGGGTTTTGCCACCTGCAAAAATCCTGTGCTGCAATGGCTGAGGTATCGACTTTATGTATCCGTGACCTCCACTTAGGTCTTTGGATTCAGTGCATCCCACAGAAAACTTTTGCAGTAGAGAGTCTGGAGGGGGGGGAAGAAACCTATTAGTCAAGAGGCACACACATGCAAGACACCAGGGGAGAGGGCAAGAGATGAGTAAGCAAGTGACTCAGGCAGTTAGAAGCTTAAATCCTACTGCTTTTCACTGGGAACCAGGCTCCTAAGGACCAGAACCCACACAAGGTATTTGCATGTACCCTCCCCACTGATCATTGCAATATTTTACCCCTGGGTGCCTGGTTACGAAGTGGGATTTTCGGTCCCACAATAGATATGTGCCTGGACTTCCCATACAGTGCACGAGGGGTCTAGGGAAAGGATGTTTCCGAAGTTTATCAGCCACCTCTGGTAACAGAGTGGCTTTGGGCACTTCAGCTGATTGGGCTGAAGGCCCAGCCGTAGGTGTCTCAGCCTACTTGCACTACTTTCAGCTGAGGATCCCCTGAGTCAAGTCAACCTGTTAAGTAGGAACCAAACCTGTCCATTACTGACTCCTGCTGCTCTCAGGCATATTCCACATCATCTCGTGCCAGCTGCTCTCTTTTGTGTAGGTACTGTACTTTACTACCTTTCATCTATTGATCACCTTCTCCAGTCTTCCTGTTGTGGGACACGGCATGAAGATATTCTTGGATTATACCCATAGGATCATGCCGCACAGGTGAGATAGCATTTCCCTACCTGCTGTGGTACCTTTGGGAGTTCACTTGGAGCTAGAGCTCCAAGCAGGCTCTTAGTTATGGGGCACATCTGTATTTGGACAGCTCAGCAAATGCCATCTAGTGGAAACTTAAGTGCCCATGGGGTTGTGCAGTAGCTGAGTGGTGGGTTTGAAAGTATCCATACTATGCACATAAATGGTTGACTTAGTGTGAAGACCATTGTGACAGTTACACCAGTATAAAATGGTCTGATATAACTGGCTGCTCCTGTACTGGTATAAATGGAGTAAAACCATTGTCACTTTCTGTTTAATCATGTTTGATTCAGAGTTAAATACCCCTCCCCTTAGCCCTTAGCTCAACCCATCCTTCCAAATAGAGTTTAAAAACATGATGCCTTAAAAATGGAAAGAAAGCTGAGAAAGAAATGAAGGTAAAAGGAGCCCCTGGAACAGAGGCAATGGGTTACTTTCATATGAGAATCATGCAGAGCCCCTGGCCTGGGGGCAATAGTGGGTCCCAGGTTAGAAGTTGGAGATAGGGTAACAGATTGCTTCATGGCATGGAAGATAAGGTGAGGTACAGAGAGGCATCTAAGTATCCTGGGTGGCTCCAACACTGTAGTACCAAAGGCACTTGTATCCTGGAGGATTTGGGGCTCAGTGACCATGGTCTGATAAGTATCCCATGGCAGATCAGCAAACTAAACCAAGATCTCCTAAGTGCTGCACTGGTGTCTAACCTTTGAACTATGCCTATGCTCAGAGCCCTCCGCAGGATGCGTGGGCTGGAAGCTTGCAAGGACACCCTGAAAGAGAACAGAAGGGCAAGTTGGTGGGGAGAAGCTACCACGAGCTTGGCCTACAGAAGCAACAAGAAGTTGAGAGTAGCATGGAGAGCTGCACATCCATCCCTATGGCTTCTGCCCCTAAGCCAGAAATGCAGGGTGCCTTGGAGGCACCCTCTGCTGCCACTGTCAAGCTTTCTGTCTCTGGGGTGCCTGAGACTGGCAGCTGGGGGTGTCCCTAGGGTGGCTTCACAGCGTGGTTTCCAGGCATGGCCTGGGTTTGGAGCAGAAGCAGATGGACAAGGCATGCTTTTTCCTCTCAAGTGGAAGTACTATCAGTGATCCAGACATATCTGAAACCTGTGATCTGCTGGATGTTTGTGTTCTTGGGGCACATCTACATGAGACGTTTACTGTGGAGCTGCCGCAATAAATGTCTCAGTGTCTACACGTACAGCCCCGTTAGGCCTCAGTAAGCTAATAAACTCTGCAGCAGGGTAGTACCCGTAAATACATGTACTCTCCTGCTGCAGAGGTTTTTTACTTTGCAGCAACACACATGTACATGCTGACCTGGCTGGCTAGGGCATTATTAGGGTGATTTAGTGCAGGGGCTGCCTGCTGGCTAGCCCTGCACTGGAGCATCCTCGTGCCCCAGCCAGTCCTTCTGCAGCATGTAGAGCCGGGTCAGAGCAGCCCCAGGCCGGCAGGCTGACCCCCAGGCCCTGCTGCCAGCTGGGGCTGCTCTGATCTGGCTCCACATGCTGTGGTCCCAGGCGTGCATTCAAACTGCACACCCGGGAGCAACAAACTCTGGCACGATATGTGCTGGAGTTTATTGCTGAGAATTAATCAGACGTGTAGACGCACACTCTCTTTCTTATTTCCTGCCTTGGTGGTGTTTGCTTTTTTTCTTTTTCTTTTGCATGTTAAAATGTTGGGTATTTTTCTTCTACTTTTCTCCTTTAGTCCCCCCAACTCCCCTTGCTCTGCAACTGGACAAATATCTTTCTACACAGACAAGGCAGCCAACTCCACATCGTCAATCTGCTTTGATGCACTCGCCACATTAGCTGCCCTTAGCAAAGGTGTATAATGAGAATGAATCTGTGCTGGGTTCGGGGAAGCAACCTGAATTTCCCCTCAGAATTGAAGAATGGATTTCAAGCTCAGGCTGTGGCTGGGGAGGTTGTTTGCTTGTTTGTGGCATTCTTACCATTGCATAACTTAAGAAATGATACCGAAAAGAAGAAATAAGAAGCAATATGCCAGTCAAGCCCATGTGATTCCCATAAAGGCTCTGAAAAAGTGAACTAGAAAGTCCAGTCTGACCAGGTAGCTTAAATTCAGCATTATTTTCTGGATTTGGGGATGGGGAGAGCACATGGGAACATAAATGAACAAGAGAGACAACAGTATCTACCCCAAACTAGTGCTCCAAACACATGAGTAGCTCTTGCACTCACTTTTGTCGGGCCAGGATGTGGTGGCAGAGCAGCAAAGGCATCTGGGTATGGCTCCAAGAGCATGGGTGCAAGCCTCTCTCTTGTCCTATGTCAGAGGCAGCCCCCTGCCCCTTGCCCCAAGTGTAAATGAGTACCTTGTGGCAAAGGTGGCCAGAAATTATGCTGGCCATTCTGTTCTCCTATGTGCATTTGGCTACAGAGACTGGTGGCCTTTAATTAACCCAGCCTGATGAGCAGTTAGGCTTGAGTCAAAGATTTGATTTTGACTTATTGGGTTACCTGCACCTGATTTAAGGCATGCGAATTTCTGAGCAAGCAGTGCACCTATAGCTGATTAGTGAGGCTTATTAATAGCTCATCTATATGGAGAATAGGAGCAGGATGTCTGATAGCCTAGGCCAATTTTATCAACAATACAAGTCTGCTTAAGGGAAGCTAGAGTAAAATGAATTTTGTGCATTATGCCTGGACAAGTCCTCATTTAATGTCACCAATGAACAGTAGATGGCGCTCATGCTAGAGAATTAAGATCCCTGAATTCAATTCCATTAAATACTTGACTTGAAATGTGATAATTACAGCCTGATGGAAAGAAAGAGAAAAGAGACAAGCAAGGGGGTGGAGAGTTTACCATTTGCCCCATGCATTCAGTGTATGTACTGGCATCAAATCTGTTACAGCCATTTCCCTCCTCCCTTCCCCACTTGGCCTTGTACCCAGAAAAGTCAGGGAAATTCATTAAAGGATAAAGTCAATGCATATTATTTAAAGCACATTAATTAAATACCCAACTATTTGCACTCAGGTGCAAAGTGACCTCAGACAGGTGCAGCTTAATCTTCTTCACTTTACATCTGAATGAATCCACTCCCTCCTTAATTCTAAATTATAAGATAATGTGCTTTAATTTTCACTGACTGCAGAGCTTTAGCTGATCTGCCTTAGATTTCCTGAGAGTCCCCAGGCAGAGGAGCCCTAAGGCATGAAGTTAGCTAATAATTACATTATGTGACTGTTTTGCTTTGTTTCCCAAGGGAAGCTCTCCCCAGACCACTTATTGCTACCACACCCAGGACCACCCAACTCATCTTCAAACCCCCATTGTAACTATACAATCAATATACTCTGGAAAGAAGTATGAATGCCTACAGCAAGGACCAGCTTGCTGTGAGCATGTTTGTCCAGATATACTGTTTCTTTGGCTGTGAGAAAGGATTTTGCATGTGAGTGGGGGGAATATTAACAGATGTGCCCACACCCCTCCAATGCCGTCCTTCTCCTCTGCAAGCAAGCAGGGTCCTTCTCCCCCCACCAGCAAACAGGGTTCGGCATAGTCTAGAGGGGCTGGCATTTTTGTGGAGAGATTCAAATATTTGCTTTCTGTCACTCCAAAAGTAGGTGTTTTTTGTAATGAATGAGCTACTTTAAAGGGGCAACCTAAATGAGTCCCGCATGCATAAAGTTATTTCTGCCACAGTCAATGCAGTAAGACCTTGGGTAATTGTTAAGACCCAGATTCAAGAAGATCTTAAGCACACGCTTACCTTTACACCTGGGGCCTAATGGGACTCACCCCTTGCTTATCGCTTTCAGAATCAGACCTTAAGGCATTGACCCTTCGTAGCATAACTGCAGTAGGTTGCACTTGTAGGCTAAGTAGAGACAGGTAAGCCCAAAGCTGAATCATAGATTCATAGATGTAAGGGGCTGGAAGGGACCTCACAAGATCGTCGGGTCCAGTCTCCCTGCACTTGGCTCACCAAGGTCGCATAGAGCAGGAGGATGACATCTTTAGTCTTGCTTGAGATGCATCGGTAGAAGCATGCTAGTGTGTTTTATTCACTCTGCCAGCTACGGCATCACATTGGTGGCTCATGTTCAATCTGTGGTCTATCATGACCCCCAGGTCTCTTTCAGTTGTAGTGCTGGCAAGTGTAGCGATTCAGTCTTCACAGATTAGTTTAAGCTGCATAGACTGAACCAAAAAGCAAGTGAACAAATATTCATTTTTTATTCCAGAAATGCAGCCACATGCCTGCAGTAGCTCAGGCCAGAAGCCGGGGGGTGCTAGAGCATGCCTCCCTGCTCTGCTGTGGTAGAGAGCTTGGGTCAAGGCTAGCCTACCCACCTTGTGAGGGAGGTTTGCTAGGGACATGCAAAGCATCCTAGGATGCTGGGAGACTATGAGTTAACTTGAATCTGGAGGGGTTCAGGGACAGAAGTTCAATAAACTGGTTTAACCTAAATCAGTTAAATCTGATCCTACATCCATCCAGGTTTATCTTGAACTGGGTTAGGCCATTTTGCAAGCAGTTTATGTGCACTGAACTGTTGTGTTACAGATTTTGATCACTTATACTGGTTTATGAGTAATTTCTGTCCCTAACCGTAAGCACAAAAGATAGAGTAATGAGCAGGACAGGATGATAAAATGCACCTGATGATGTCACCAAGTCACCTACCAGAAGTAAAGGTAACAGGAAGAATTATCCATTAGCATACAGAAATGGCCTTGTACTCATTCACTGGCCATTTGTTACCTTTTGTTCTTGAGTAAGTGAGTAAGGAGCCCAAGGCTTGAATCCACATGTTCATGCTTATAAATCACCTCTGCTTTAGTTGGCGCTGGAAAAAAAACTGGCTCTCACTGCTTTCCCTCCCTCTACCCCTGCCCAGCCCAGCCCAGAGGTAAAAAACTTACAAGATGAAGACTTATGCTATCTCAAGTTTCTTGTTCTATCCATGGAGGGAGCCCAAGTCCAACGTAAAGAGACAGTATCTCTATGCTGGCACACAAAATAGCACTACCCCCCCCCACACACACACACACTCACAAAAAAAAAAGACTAAAATAGCAGGTGTGACATCTGAAGCACCTTTGTATTTGAATGCTCCACACACTTTAATCCACAGGGAATAGGTGAATGTAGCTCTAGGCAAAGATTCAGGAGAATTATTCTGGGGTCCTTTGGAGTCTGAAACATTTTGCTTTCATTGCACATACATGTGCCTACAAGAAATCCGTTCAGTCCAAAACATTGGGCAGGACTTATTTACACAGAATACTGTTTGTATACCTTTCTCTATTACTTTCAGTTATGGGGAAATTGCCTTCTTGTAACCAGCGCAGATGTATGAATAGCTGTATTATTTATTATTCTGAGCCCTAGATGTGTGTTTTCCTTTAGATCATATCTGCACAAATCAGAGTAATAATAGTCTCTTGGCTGACGGTGAACTGGCAAGGCTTAACTTCTGTAAATCATGGAACTTTTGAAGCCAGGTCCCATTTATTGCTTTTCTTTTCAAATCGGTGACAAGAAACTGACAGTCATGGTTGAAAGGCCTTCACTTTATCCAGGCTGAGTTCTTCTAAGGGCGGTCTGTTATTCTATACTCCCTTTCCCCACCTGACATCAGTGAAAGGGTCCCTCTTGTTACGGCTCAGTGCCAAGCTTTTTTAAGAGTCAAGATCCCCCTTATATATGTGTGTGTGTGTGCGTGTGTGTATTTGTTCTCCTCTAAGGTTTTCATAAAAGCTATTGCACTTGCTTACATTTTATTTTAGTGGTTCAAGCTCTTCCACCAGAGCCTTTTCAACCTCAACTGCTGTGTATAATTTATGGAGCAACGGTTTCTGATACTAAGACACCAACAACAGGCATAGAAAAACTTAAGCTGTATAGATAAATAGATTAAGTGGATTAAGTGCAGAAATGGAAAACATGTTGCTTCCCCTGGAAGGACCTTTAGTATGGACATTTGCAATCTTTCCAGTGAAGCCCGGTGGCAAATAATAAAATCCGAAGTTGGGCTCATTAACGTTCATTTTTATCCCATTGCTATTTTTCAGATTCAAAAAACCTCTCCAGAATCCAGTGTGATAAAGGTGCTGGCAGCGATTGAAAGAAAGATGAAAGCTAACATGAATTTAAAGAGATTGTTTTGTCAGATAGGTCATGACTTGCACTTTCAGCATCCAATTTATTTCCAAGTCTTGTGATGTTTGCTGTATGATTGTAGTACTGATCCCTGCCCTCCCCAGCTTGGCCAGTAATCTCCCATGAGGCACAGTTGGTATCACTGCTACAACCACGAAGTGGGTTTGGAGTTCACTGAAGAGACACTACAGTGGGTTCATCTGAAAGATGAGTTTTCTGACTGGAGAGTAGTTACTAGCGGTGTTCTCTTGAGGATTGGTCTTGGGACCTGTCCTGTTCAATGTTTTTACCACTGACCTTAGTACTGGACGTATATGTGTCCCCATGAAATTTGTAGAGGACACTAAGCTGAGGAGTATTACCAAAACCCAAGATCTTATGCAGAAAGACTTGCATAATCTGGTGGCATAGAAGATTAGGAATGGATGAACTGCAAAGTTACATAGAGACCAATAAAGAGACCAATAACAAGGACTTCAACTATTCAGTTAGGTAAATAGCCTGAGACAACAGAGGAAGTGAGGGAACTGGGTATATTGGTCAACTGTAGAGTGCCATGAGCTACCAGACAACCCTAGGTTATGTTAAGTAGAAACAAGAAGGTACTAGTGTCCTTGTAACAGTTATTTATTTATTAGAAGTATATGCCACCTTCCCAAGTATTAGTAAGATCCCATTTAAATAGTGTGCGCAGTTCCAGTCACCAGTGTTAAAAAATGATTAATTTAAACTGGAACAGGTTCAAAGTAGGGCCACTAAGGCAGTTAAAAGAATTAAGGCATTTTCTTATGAAAGAAAATGACAGGAGCGTGGCTTGTTTTGCTTTATAAAATGAAGACTAAGTGGAGATATGCTTACCCTTTACAAATATATTTATGAAGTGAATATTAGGGAATGGGATAAGCTTTCTGGGCTCAGAAAAAACAATTCTGATGTAAGCTCAAATGGCTACAAATTGGCTACAGATACATTTAGATTGGAAATCCAAAGAAGATTTTAATGATCGGGGGAGTGACATTTTTGGCATAGTCATAGATTCATAGATGTTCGGGTCGGAAGGGACCTCAACAGATCATCGAGTCTGACCCCCTGCCTAGGCAGGAAAGAGCACTGGGGTAGGATGACCCCCGCCAGATGCCTATCCAGCCTTCTCTTGAATATCCCCAAGAGAGGGGAGAGCACCACCTCCCTTGGAAGCCCATTCCAAATTTTGGCCACCCTTACCATGAAGAAGTTTTTCCTGATATCTAGCCTAAATCTGCTCTCTGCCAGTTTGTGACCATTGTTCCTTGTCCCAAGAGGCGCCCTGGTGAACAGAGCATCTCTGATCCCTTGCTGTGTCCCCCTAATGAATTTGTAGGTGGCCACAAGATCACCTCTCGGCCTTCTCTTACGGAGGCTGAAGAGGTTCAGGTCCCTCAGTCTCTCCTCATAGGGCTCGTCCTGTAAGCCCCTGACCATACAAGTGGCCTCCTCTAGACCCTTTTGTGTCTATCAACATTCTTCTTGAAGTACAGCGCCCAGAACTGGATGCAGTACTCCAACTGCAGTCTGACCAGTGCCGCATAGAGGGGAAGTATCACCTCCTTGGATCTATTTGTCATGCATCTGCTGATGCATGATAAAGTGAGGTTAGCTTTGCTGATGATTTCATCACACTAACGACTCGTGTTCATCTTGTAGTCCACTATGACTCCAAGATCCCTTTCCACTTGTGTGCTGCTGAGAGGGTCACTTTCCAGCCAGGAGGTGTCCTGGATATTTTTGCACCCTAGGTGCAGCACTCTGCACTTGTCCTTGTTGTACTGCATTCTACTGTGTACTGACCACTTCTCTACCCTGTCTATGTCTGCCTGCAATCGTTCCCTATCCTCCGGAGTGTGCACTTCACCTGGAGTGGGTGTCCTGGTGGGGTTCCCAGTGGTGTGGGAGCCCCCAGGAAAGACCAGGCCAGTCACCACCCCAGTGGAAGGTGGGTTGGGGTGCCTCAGTAACCCCTAGCCCCCACATCACTGTGGGTAGAAGTTGGGGTCAGGCACGGCTATGGGCACCTGAGCCTCCACTGGGGAGAGAAGTCCTGTAGCCCCAGTGAGGGGGTAGATGTGGAACCCCAGTAAAGGGGGGCAACCAGAGGGCTGGGAGCCCAGTATGTGTGTGTGGATTTGTGTAGAAGCCCCAGGAGAAGCCATGGCAAGCTTTGCCCAGATTGGGTAATTGGCTGGCCACTACCCTGGTGAGGTTTGCAAGAGGGGCCCAAAAGACAGTATGTCTGACACCCAAGGTGTGCGCTGG